>NC_056750.1:748193626-748316126 GCF_019279795.1 Protopterus annectens
AAGTGTTTTTGCTGCCAGAGTCATATGGGGGAGGGAGGTTTGCTGCCCGAGTGTGTTTGTGTGTGTGTGTGTGTTTGTGTGTGTGTGAGAGAGTTATATGGGGGGTGGTTGCTGCCTGTGTGTGTGAGTTATATGGAGGGGGGGTTGCTGCCCGTGTCTGTGTGAGTTTAGGTATACCTGGTGGTTAGTGTTACTCAGACTCAAACCCTGTACCTTAGGTACAAGAAACAAGAGCTTGAATTCTCTACCCATACCACCATTATGATTCAAGGAGTTGAGTCTATAGCTCTCAACTGTCCAGATTTTTACAGAATATTTGGCTCATACATTTAGACTGTTTCTCTTAAAATTTGTGGTTTTCTGGCATATCAGTGAGAACTGAATGTACTAAATAATGATAGCCCTTTAAGTTTCAGTCTTCCTATCTTTTCAGAAAACACATGGCAACACAAAACACTTTACTCTAGCGTCTTTCTAATATTATACAAGCAATGTTTAAAATGTGTCCCTGGTTTTGGGCCTTTGCCCCCCCCAATAAAGTTTGGCTTTTTCCAGATATCTTGTACTGCAAAGTTGAGAGATTTAGTTGAATGTCAAGTGGATTTTTTTTTAAGGAGCTGACAGTAGCACAGTAGGTAGTATACTTGCTTTTGATGCAGAAGGCTGTGGGTTCTACTCCCACAGTATGCAGACGGATCTCTGATACTGTACTGTGTTGCACTTTAAAAGGAGTGGATGGTGCAGTCCTGTGAATGTCCTCCTTTGTAGGAGTTACCTAGTAACTATGAACCTGTTATCAGTTTACCATCAATTCCCTATTGTATTACTATCTTATAATTTTTTTTAATGCAACATAGGCAATTTACTCTTCAAGGGCAACATGCACTTTATTTGTAGATGAAACAATGAAATATAAAGTTGTTTGCTAGCAGCAACCTCTTCATTAGTTACAGATCCCTTTAATGTGGAATTATTTAGATAACTTTTACTTCTGCAGAGATTTTGCATATTTACTGATATTGGTGGATTGTAATAACGGAAGTTTGAGTGGCCTTTTATTGTTGAAATTTTCTGAAATGGGTAGGTTTGTCATTATTGGTTCATACATTTTGTTTCATTGCTTACTAGAAGACTGTTCAAAACTACAAATTTAAAACACATTCTAACAAGTGGTGAATTATACAAGGAATATAATTTAATCAGGAAGGTGAATCAAAGGATGTATACATGTATGAATGGCCCTAAAAATGTGTAAGGAGCTTATGGTTTGAAAACAGCCCAGAGGTAGGCTTAGTTCTCCACTGGCCAGATGCAAAATAAATGTGGGTTTTCATGCCATTTCAATGAATGTGAGTTTCAAGGGATGAGAAGTTTACTGCTCATGCTAAGACTGTTTTCATTGCCAGACTGTATTTGTTTAGCAAATGGCTATCAGTGTTTGTGCTATTTTATTTCAATATCTGTAATCACTGTAGAAGTAAATAAGAAAACAGTAAGCACACTGACAGGTTTGAACAGTGTTTATGGTAAATGAGGAGAAATGGCCAAGTAATGGAACACTGGAGTGGCTGGGGAGTGAGCTGCTGCTGGAGCGGTAGGGGGGGGGGGTGCTGCAGGAGGTGCTGCTCTGGGGGGGCTCCAGTTTATTACCTTGCCTAGGGACCGATTTAACCACGATCCAGCTCTGGTATTTTGTACTGTTATTTACTACTGAAAGTGCTTATTATTTTTTACAACTGACGCTTTGCTGTTTCATTCCAACTTCTGATAGTTCATGGTTTTCACTGTTATTTAATAATTAATAATAATTAATAACAGTCATATTATTGAACATGTCAGTGCAGTTCTGTGGATTGTGTACCTCACCTGAAGTGGCAGCAGCCCACCCAGGTACATTCTGGGCAGTCATTTATGAAGTAACAACGGTAAAAATGATGATGATAATGATAAAATAAGAATTAATGCAGGCAAGAAGCTGGAATAACTTTGCTGTTAGTGTGTTATTAGAAGTTAATACAGTTTCTTCCTTGACTTAATTCGTTTTCATTAATGCAAGTTGGCCCCAGTTTTGTTAGATTTTTAAAGTCATGGCAGAAACATTAATTTATTTAAAAAAAACAAAAAATACTGTGTGATTTTTGTTCTGCTTATAAAAAGTTATTAAAGCTTCTTTCTTCATTTTAAGCTTTCAGTTAGGTTATTTATTATAATTGTTATTTTTCAAGTTGCCCAGTTTTTCTTGAACTTGTTAATTTAATTGAACAAATGAAAAAAAGCAACAGATCAAGCTTAAAAGTGGTAAACAGCTTTTGCTCACAGTTCTTATTTAAATGTTAAAACCTAATAGCTCAAGGGATAAAGCCAAAAACTTAATGGGTTGGGATAAAGATCAAAGGTCTAGAATCATGGACAGATTTTAAATATAACATTGTTCTTATGTGCTTTGTTGCTAGAATAACAGGGTGAGCATTAGCCTGCATTTCTTCTAGGCTATGAAGTCTAGAAGTCTGAAACTCAAGTGTCTATCATTATTTAAGTTTTGCAATCCTCATAAATGTGTAGAAAATCACAGATATTATGAGGAACAGACCAAAACTATGACACAAAATCAGGGGCGGGCAAACATATGGTCTGATCTCTCACCCTCTTAGGGCAAGAATCTGGAAAAATGGTCTGATCTCTCACCCTCTTAGGGCAAGAATCTGGAGAAAGAGTGTGAAAGGCTCAAAATCATGGGCAAATGTTAAGCTTTACTCTTGTCACCAAAGCAATGGGTGAAGGTAAAACAGTTCACACCACATAACCTTGACCTGGCCAAGCCTTTGGACACAATCCCCCACTCAGGTATGGTACAAAAGATAAATTATCTAGGAGCAAACACTTACATCACTAGCTGGATTGCCATCTTGCTACAGGATTCAGGAGATCAAAATAGGAGAAGTTCCTCTAGAAAGAAACCAGTCACCAATGGAGTCCCCCAGAGTTCAGTGCTGAGACTGCAAGCTAGGAGCAGTTATTGAATCCTCAAATTACTTAACCATCATGCAGGAAGGTTTGTCCCAAACAATAACTGGTGTCAGAATCATGAATTGAAACTAAACTCCAAAAATACATTACTGTATCCTTTGGGAAGTCATCTACTCCAGGGAACTACCAAATTGACAATACCCCCTGAAAAATGACCCAGCTGTTTGGCATTTGGGAACTTGTGTGTACAGTGACCTAACTTTTGACTAATGTGCACAGTCATAAGAAAGTATTTCTATATTTCACAGCTTATAAACAAACTGATTGTGACTAGATCTAGAGATGTTATTGTCCCTCTTTACAAAGCCCTCATTAGGTCAATCATTTCGTATAATGCGTACTTTTGCATGTACCTTTCCAGACCCAATGCAACAATTGGAATACCCACAGAGATACCTTGCTAAAAGGATACAAGTCCTAGACAATAGGTCTTGCATGGACCACTTCAAATATTTATCACTATTAGCCGCGGTGGTGCAACTGTAGCATTGTTGCCTCACAGCAAGAGGTTCTCATGTTCGATTCTTGGCTGTAGTGCCTTCTCTGTGGTGTCTGCATGTCCTCCCCGCGGTCAAGTGGCGTTCGAAAGACATGCGTGAATGGGCGTGCCTTCGCTGAAGGTTGGGCATCAGGCTGGCAACTCGACATGCGTGAATGGATGTGCCTTCGCTGAAGGTTGGGTGTCGAGCTGGCAACTCGGTGCCATAAAAATCTACTGCCAATCATTAGTGGACCGGAGTTCCGCTGTGGCGACCCCTAACTGGGAAAAGCCGAAAAGACAAACAACTCAGTATCCTACAGAGTGCTTACAGGTGACGTGAGTCTGGCATACAAGGCATCCTCCGACGTAGTATTGATGGACCTACTGAACATCAGCAAGTCAAATGGCATCAGAAATACTCAGTCCAGGTATCTAAACTGAATGTTGTGGAGAGATGGATATATACCACAGAGGCTACCACTGTTCCAGAACTATCCATTCCATACCTCTCAACCTCTTAGAGCAAGAAATCTGGACAAAGAGATAAATAACAGTGGGACAAAGGACTAAAAATAGGGACAATTTTTAAATACTGTTCTTACAAACTTATAAAGTTGACAGAATAACAGGTTTTGCATTACCATGAATTTTCTGAAGAGTATAAAGTCTGAAACTATAGTGTCTGTCATTATTTTCTAACTTCAGTCTTTAATGATGTGGCACTTTAATTTGCCAGAAAACCACAATTTTATAAAAAATGTATCTAAAATATGAGGCAGAAATTTGTACATTCTGCGAAAATCTGTACAGTTGAGAGGTGTGATCCATTCAAGTAAAACAAAGTTCATCCCTGTCCATATTCAAATGTAACATGGAACTAAGGATGGATAATAGAAAATGTACTCCAGGATTGCCCCTCATACCACTAATGGATAGAGGCAGTTCCTAAATGCTGCATCCCTTATACATGGGCCCCCTCAAATTATCTATGGTATGATTACAGTTATTCTCACTAGGGCTAATATATAATTATCAGCCATGGGATAGGTAAGACCAATCAGGAAATGTTAATTCAAGCACCTAAATGGAAATTGACTAAGCTTAAAATGCCCTCCAAGTGAACCTATGTTGTGGAAGTAAATAGTTTTTAAAAAATTGCCCTTTTTAGATCACTAAGTGCCCTTTCTCACCCTCCGCTCCCCAGCCTTCAACAGCTTCCAGCACTTCTGAAAGCTACTGCTCCTCTAGATGGAAATAAGTCAGTTAAGTTGGTTTGGGCACATAATGAAGACGCCACTGGTCATCTCCTGCATGAAGTACAAGAGGCACCATCCACTGCCAGGCTGTCTGCTTTAGGTCAGATCCAGGACACAATGGAGAAATAATACCTCTAATACAGACTAGAAATGCCTGTGATTCCTCCAAGATGAGTTGGAGACTTGCTAGGGACATGGGAATGAAGTTAAGAAATATTGAAAAACACATACTTAGCAGTTTCCTAAACTTGCTGTCAAGCCAAAACATAAAGCCCCAAAACTGAAAAAAAACTAGGCAGCAGGTGAGTGTAGAAAAACAGAAATGTATCAGCAAGAAAAACCTCACTATGTCTAGTTAAAGAAGAGGAAACAGTATCTGATCAGATTTCTAACCCTATTTCTGTCAGTGCAGGAACTTATAAGTAATGCAAAAAACAAATCTGAAAGATGAATTTTGCTTTGAGATACATTTTACAAAAGTACATTAACCTAGAGAAGAAAAAGAAAGTGAAAGGGTGGTGCTCAGTTACACTAAGTCAGATGGAGAGTAACCTAGACAGGAAAAAAAAAGTGAGAAGGTGGTGTTCACTCACACTGAGACAGATGGAGAGCAACCTACAAAAGAAAAAGAAAGTGAAAGGGTGGTGCTCAGTTACACTAAATCAGATGGAGAGTAACCTAGACAGGAAAAAAAAAGTGAGAAGGTGGTGTTCTCTCACACTGAGACAGATGGAGAGCAACCTACAAAAGAAAAAGAAAGTGAGGGGGTGCTATTCACTCACACTGACACAGAGGGAGATCGACATGTAGAAGAAAAGAAAAAGGAGACGGTAAAGTATTCAAAAAGACACTATAACCTTGAATTGGCAGGTCTATATTAAATGAGTGACCATTCCGATGTTCGAATCATAGATGGTCGACATCATATGATCGAATGTCGGAAAGGTCGAAGGTGAAAGTCAATGGCTTTTCACATGCAGAATGGGAAATTTTCCCTTTCCGCACTGAAGTGCATTCTTGGAGTTGGTATATTTAAGTAGGGGGGTGTGGGGGGGTGCACGGGGGCTTGCCCCCCTGCTCAGAGTGGTAAGGTAAGTTTTTTTTTTATTTTATTATATAGTCGATGTTTCGAACTTCGCTCATATGAGTTCGCTCATGTGAGGTTCGAAGTTTTGAAACTTTGACTATATAATAAAGACCCGAATTGGCACCTAATGAAATTCTGTTAGTTAAATATACAGTATTGCAAAAACAACATTTAAAATTGTAAGAGCACACTACACAGACTTGCATGATAGGCTGAAAATTACTATGCCAAATAGTGAAGGAAATTACAGTTGTGTTAAGTAACCACAACAGTAGCTGTTTGAATGATTACTACTGCAGTAGCCTAAGCTATATGGGTTACATTCTGCACTGGATTTAACAGCCGGCCAACTTCCAAAGCTTTAAGGCAACTTCAGTGCATCCAAACCAGTAGTCAGCTTGAGCTGAGCTGACTAAAAAGACAGGTTTGGTGCCAAGCCCTTTAGAGCTTTCATACCAAATGAGAGAAGAAGGCTGAACTCTGGAAAGATATCGCTAGGATTAAAAAAAATAAATGTCCACACCTAGGCATTAAAATACACCAAAAAACAAGGGTGGTGGGCGGCGGGATGGAGTAGTTACTGCAGCACTGATAATCTGAATATCTACTTTTATGGCACGCTTACTTACACAACTGTACTATGTTCTTCATACTGATCACTGCTGCAGTAGCATATGGGTAGATTACCTTGACTGAGAATTACTTGGAGGTGGAAGGAGAAGGGTTCAGGAGCCACTGGAAAAAAGCACTAGCAAAGCATGACCTACACCTAAAGAAGCAATCTAGCTTGTAGTGTTTTGAAAAAGTATGTACAGAGGCAAGTTGTTGCTTTTAGAATATGTCTAAAGTCCAACCCTTTCCAAAAAAAATAGATGAAGCCAAGACAATGTTAGAATGTGCCTTGATTCTGTCTGGAACATACTTTTAGTGTCCAAACCTTTTCAAAAAGCCATAGATGAAACCAAGGCCATGTATGAATATGCCTTTATCCTGCCTAGAACAATTTTGTTGTGGATAGAATACCAAAAGGGAACAGCCTAAGACAACCTCTGGAAAACAGTCTGCTTTGACATGCATTGTCCCTTCTTACTTTCACAAAAACTGGATAAGACAGCAAAGAACCCTTTGGAAAATTTAGAGAAGGAGGGCAGAAAATTTTGAAAGATTCCCTGTTTAAGCTTAACTCTCTGATCAAATTTTTGATAATCTCTGTATAACAGGGTCCAAAAGCTAAATCTGTATCCAAGGGTGAAATTAAATTTAATTACTCTCATTTTTATATCCTCTGCAATATGATGAGAATGCAGTCAGGTAACCTCCTCAATACAGTACCAGTGGCAGTAGTCCTGGATGTAGTATCTACAGAGTCATAAACATACTTTAAACAATGACTAGTGACCTGAGAAACAGAAGAACTAAACCACAAAACATTCCTCATATTTTCACAATTAGAATAAAATTTTAACATACGAGCCTAACAATCCAGAATTCTGAAAATTAAAGTTGCAGAAGAATACACCTTTTCCCCAAAGATATAAATTGCTTTACCATCCTTGTCAGAAGGGGAAGGATTAGAATTAACAAAATACTTGGCAGCAGTTGGATTGGCTAAAGGTGTAGCTGCTTGGTCAGAGTGTTTTAAAATATGAAAGACTGATGAATTTAGTACATTCTATTTGCTTTTTTAGGCGTACTAGGCTGTCTATCAAGGAAACCACAGGCAGTTGCAAACACATCCTCCAATGATGGCAGTACAGTGGGGTGGGGGATGGGAAGAGATTCTGGGAGTTCCACTTGTAACATCTGTGAAGACTGGAGGACGATGGGCGAAGGCTGCCAGCCTAGTCAAATAGAATTTGATACATAATTCTATCAATTGTATAAATAAATGTAAAATACAGCCTTGTGTTTTTAAATGAAAGAAAACACTGTAAAATGTGAACTTCAAGATTGTTGCAACATTTCCATCTGCTGTAAGGAAAACCAAGCCAAGCATTTCAAATGTGTCTTTTGAAGCTGAAAAGATCTTATGAATCTCTTTGATGTTTACAAGTCAGCTCCAGTGAGTCTGGATGAAGGTTTCAGGCCCATTGTTTTAAGGTTAAAGTTAAGGGCCAGAATTTACATGTGGAAGGTGCTTTATTGCTTTTGTGTCTGCTAGTGTGTATATGTGAAATGCCTTTTATTGTTGTAGTCTCCTGAGCAAGTGTTAGCTTGCTAAATAATGCAGTTTGTGGCCTGGGAACTCCAGACTAAGTGTCAAAATGATGTAATTTGTGAGGGCCTTAGAAAGCTGTTGGTTAGTGTTTAAAAACTATTGTTGAATGAGAGACTGAGGAACATTTTGATCTTGGACATCTAACCCAGCATTGCTTATGCTTTATGCATGTAAGTAAGATTATAGCACTGTGTTTTCTCTTAAGAATAGCTAAAGATTAGAAAGTTAGATTGTTTTTCTTTGACATCAGACCTGTCCTACTGTATTATTTTAAGTTTCTGTGTGATCTCTGAACTCTTAGATATCTCTGTGGTGTAGTTGTATTGTCTTGTGTTTTAATTATTTATTACTAAATATTTTAAAAACCTTTACCTGTGGCTGGTTTGTGTAGAGAAGTAGGTTCTAGAGTACACTGCATATTTATAGAGTTCATTGTAATAGGCCACTCAAAAATAAGCCTTAGACTGAATAGTCACATTACCAATTGGATAATAATATTGTGCAGTAATAATTGGACACCCTCTTAAGGGCCTTTTAGTAGCTGATAATTATATTAAGCTGGTGGTGGCAGTAATTGCTACCATATAGTCTGGGTAAAGGGACACAGCTGGAGAATCTGTGTCAGCCTTTCCCAGGAGTGTCTGTGAAATTGTATAAATACTTATCTCAAAGTGTGGGTGTGTATCAGCTACCTGGGCAGGGACATGAAGCACTGGTTGGACAGAGAGGGTACTGGAGGTTAGCTTGCGAGCTAGGCTGATATCTGGACCCTACAGCTGTGCCAATGGGGAGTCTTAGTGGGGACCTGGTGAGCAAGGGATCAACCAGCTCCAGACCGACTGTGATCTCTGTGTGCACTTAAGGGAAATTGTACTTTACTGTGTGTATTACTTATCCTTTCCTCTTCTAGGAGTCGCCCTCTCTGGTGTCAGTGGTGAGGATTGAGGCTCCATGATTGCAGGGCCAGGGCATGGGTGTCACAACATCTCACAGTATATTCTGAGGGACTGAGAAACCTCAATGTTCCCCTAATGAAAACACTGGCATATTCTGGAAAGAGTTTCAGAGAAAGAGAATCCTTGGCAGGGAGATCCTGAACCAGATATAATACACTACATCTGTACAATGAAACTGGAGCAGGAGAAGCTATGTGTTTACTGTTTCTTCTTGAAAGGAAAATTACAGCAAACAGGATTTTAAATAGTAGTGACAGCTTCTACAGGGATGGATACAACATTCTGATTGAGCAGAAGTACCTTCCCTGCCCCTCTCTCAATAACAACAAAAGTGTCTCTCTTTTGCCCACTGAGGGGACCCCAACAGCAGAGGACATGATTAATAACCAGTCCACTGTGGCTGTATGGACAACACTGGCTATAAATCCTCCTCCCACCACTGCAACGCCCTACACAAACTAAACTGGCTCGAACTTCCCAACCATCTTACCTACATTCAGCTTACTCATGCCTATAAAATCATCTTTAATCCCTCTATCTACCCCCTCCCTTGCCTCCTCCTTCAAAATGCACCTACCTAACAGACTTCTAAGATCCTTTAACCAGAATTTGCTTGAACTGCACAAACCTGCTCGTCCTCCAGGCAAACACCTACTATCCTTTTCCCCTAGCTCGCCTCTGTAACTCCCTGCCACCACTTATTCGTACTACAGACAACTACTTTACATTTAAGACCCTGCTTCATTGCCATCTCAAAACCCTCTGGGAATGTTCCTGCTCTCATCCCACATTACTCACCTCTTTTTTCCCCATTTCTCACACTCCTTTACTTCTCTCTTCTCTTCATCATACTGAGCTTCTCTGACTACGACCATCTTCATTTTTCTCATTTACTCGTACTCTTGCTCTACTTTTTTTTTTCTTATTGTCCCACCCGTCTTAGATTCAACAATTAACACCTCTTATCTCCTTATCCTACTTTAACTCTGCTAAGAGTTCATGTAAAACTGTAATGTCAACCCTGTGGTATTTCACATTGTAACAGATCTAACAGGAATATGCACCAATGGATTTTAATTTTTCTTATTTTAATTGACTTATTTATGTGTGTGTGTATGTGTGTGTGTGTGTGTGTGTGTGTGTGTGTGTGTGTGTGTGTGTGTGTGTGTGTGCGTGTGTGTGTGTGTGTGTGTGTGTGTGTGTGTGTGTGTGTGTGTGTGTGTGTGTGTGTGTGTGTGTGTGTAATTTTACCTTTTGGTTTTCTGACTGTATTTTCACTGCAATTGTGAATTTTTTGTCATGTTGTGTAATACCATCGTTCTTCAATAGTATTACATAAATGTAAATGCATTGTCTTCATATTATATTGTTGTCCATGGAGCTTTTCTCCCGAGGAATCCATTGAAAACGGGTTCTTCCTGGCCCAATGGACTATCCTAGTAAACAAACTGCAAAATAAATAAATAAATAAATAAACAAATAAATAAATAAATAAATAAATATATAAACGCTAGAGGGATCCAGGGAAAAGATCAGTGGTATGAGGAACAAGCTTTGTATACAGCATAGTCACCCTTCTACAACTGAGGCAAATTGCTAGCCTGCTATTGTAGCAAAGGCTGTTTAGTTACATTTTTCTTTTTAAGATTGGAAGAAGGACTAATCATGGACCAGTAGGTTGTTCCATGGTCATGCCAAAAATGATGCCTCTTCACAGGGGGAAATCTAAGCAGCACAACCCAGTAAAATTTCAAAAGTACTACAAAGTCACTTTTTTTCCCAATAAAACACAGCAAGTAGCACTCTAATACACTTTACCAGCTCCCAAAAGTCATTTAAACACAGTTTTTATTACATTAGAAATGGTTTTAGAATGTTATCAAGTTTTAAACTGTCAAACCCAAAAGTGACCTACCATTTACAAGTATAGGAAAGTCGCATGGCAGTCCATAAAAAAAGAAATTATGTACTCACCATAGCGTTCCATCTGTGTTGTCAATATTCATTTATCGTTGACCTGTGGGTCTGGTTCCGAAATTGGAACAGACTCGGCCTTACCGCAGCCCGCAAGGACCAAAAACTCTCCAGCTTTTCTCCCTATCCATAATACTCCTCTTCAATTTACCTCAGAACAAGTTTGCTGATTGTCAGACAGGAAAAATATGTATCATGAAAGAACTTTTGTGGAGACAATATCTGGAAAGGAATGGTTCAAGATATAATAAAAAAGAATACAGATCATTCCACCAAGAGCTCTGAAGGATGGGAGTTGGAGGGAGGGGTGTCAAGGATAAATGAAGATCGACAACACAAATGGAACATTATAGTGAGTACATAACTTTTTTATCTGATGTTGTCAATCTTCATTTATTCCTTGACCTGTGGGACGGAATCCTCAGCTACTTTTATCCTGGGTGGACTCACGGAAGAATATTCCTGAGCACCATAGAACCAAAGGATGCTCTTTCCTTAAAGGCCAAATCTAATCTGCAATAATTAATAAAGGTATGTAGGGTAGCCCAAGTTGCTGCTGCACAAATGTCATCTGAGGAAGCTCTGGAATGAAAAACTGCAGAAGTAGTTACCGCTCTGATAGAGTGTGCTTTAACTAAGCCAGGTAATTTAACATTCTTTTTGGTGTATATGAAAGATATGAAATCTTTCAACCATTTAGAAAGTGTAACTTTGGAAACCGTTCTACCTAGTCTACCACTAGAAAAAGCAAAAAATAATTGATCAGATTTTCTGATAGATTTTGTTCTATGAAGGTTGAAATGCAATTGTCTGTACACGTCTAATAAGTGCAAAGAATATTCACCTTTATTTGAAAATTTTGGAAAGAAAACTAGCAAATTTCTAGTCTGATTAATACTGGTCTCTGACACAACCCTTGGTAGAAAGGATGGATTAGTCCTTAAAGAAACTCTATCTGGGTGAAAGATCAAATATGGTGATTTACAAGATAGTGCCAGAATCTCTGAAACTCTTCTGGCAGAGGTAATAGCTATTAATAAAGCTGTTTTCCAAGACAAGTACTTTAGTTCGCAAGTGGCCGCAGGCTCATAAGGAGGGTATATCAAAGTCTGAAGAACCAAGTTAAGATCCCAGTTAACATACGGTTCTTTATAAGGCAGCCTCAGCATCAAGGTTCCTTTCAAAAAGACCTTGAAAGATTATGAGGCATCAATGAGGCTTCCTCTAAACCACTGTGAAAATTCAAAATGGCTGCTAGCTGAATCCTGATGGTAGAAGCAGAAGCTCCATCTTCAAAGAACAATGTTAAAAACTCTACAATTTTTGTGACGGGCTGAAAAATGATCAATGTCATTAATATTTGCCCAGCATGAGAATTTCTTCCATTTACTACAATAAAGTTTTCTAGTGGAGGGTTTATGCGAAGCCAAAATAATCTTAAGGACTGGAGGTGACATAATGTTATGCCTAGAAAACACTGGAAGTGGAGAAGCCATGCTGTGAGCTTTAGGCTCTTAAGATTCGGGTGAACTAATCCCTCTGGATGGGACAGGAGATCTGCAGCTGGGTCCAGAGTCCATGGTTGCTGAATCAGATGAGGCCAGATGAAGGGGAACCAAATTTGTGAAGGCCAGAATGGGGCAATAATGATCACCTTGCTCTTCAACCTGGTTGCTTTCTTCAGAAATTGAGGGATTAACGGTATCAGGGGAAAAGCGTATAGATGTCCCGAGGGCCAATCATGAAGGAGAGCATCTCTCGGGGACTCCCCTGGAGGTGGGACCACTCGTAAATTCTGAGTGCTTCTCGACAAAGGGGATAAGATTTGGCTCCCCCCTGTTGGTTGATGTACCAGATGACTGATATGTTGTCTGTCTGGATCGCAATTGTCCCTGGAGGAAGGACAGCTTGAAAGGTCTGCAACACTAACAGCACTGCTCTCATCTCTAGGACATCGTCATGTAAGCTAGCCTCTGTAAGTGATCAAGTGCCTTGGACTATCTTATCCAGATAATGCCCCCCTACCCAATCTGGGAGGCGTCCTTGGTCACTATGGCCTGCATCTATAGTTGTATGAAAGGCCGTCCTGTTAGAATATTTGTAGAGTGAACCCACCAGAGGAGATGCCTTTTGCAACGGTTGTTCACTAAAATGTGATGTGACATCGGTTGCTAAAGAATGGACCATTGGGATGCAATAAGTCATAGTAGGATCCTCATGTGAAATCTTGCTGAAGGTACCAAGGTAATGGTCACTCCCACTGAACCCACAGCCTGCAGCACCAGACGTGCAGGTATTGTCTTTCTGCTGCTGATTCTCCTGACTTGAGATTTGATCTTTTCTAAACAGGGAAATGGAAAGGAAGCTATGCAAGTCTTCATATTCAGATTTGCCCCTATAAATTCCAAATTCTGTGTGGGAATCAAATGAGATTTTGCATGGTTTATTGTGATTCCGAGATTGGCACAAGTCTGAAGGATATAATCTCTTGATTTTTCTAAACGATGCTTGGTGGGAACAGTGATGAGCCAGTTGTCCAAATAAGGAAACACTTGGTGTCCATGTAGTCTCAAGTGAGACGCTACCACCGCCATGCATTTGCTGAACACCTTGGGGGCTGTGGTGAGGCCAAAGGGCAGGGCTCTGAACTGATAGTGACTGGCTCCCAGCTGGAAGCTGGAGCATTTGTCCATCTTGATGTGGTAATATGCGTCTTGCAGATCTATTGAGCACATTCAATCATCCTTTCCTAAAAAGGAAAGGGTGGACTGAACTGTGACCAACTTGCATTTCGTTTGTCAAACAGATTTGTTCAAAACATTGAGATCCAAGATCGGTCTCCAATCCCCTGTATTTTTTGGTACTAAAAAGAATCTTGAGTAAATTCCAGATTCTTTCTGGTCTGGGAGCATGGGTTGGATGACTGTTTTTTCCAGCAGCTTTTTGATTTCTCGAACTGCTGGTTCCCTCTGACTGGGTGGAACATTGGGGATCCTTTTGAATTTTTTGGGAAGGGAGTGGTAGGGAATGGTGTATCCTCTGGGAATAATCTTTTGCACCCAAACATCTGAAGTTATTTTCAAACAGGCTTGTTGCTGCAAGGATAACTGTCCCCTGACTGCTTCCAGAGGTAAGCAATTGGGCCTCCTTTCAGGAACACTGATAGGGTTTGGCCTGGAAAGAATCTCTGGAACCCTGATTTTGTGGCCACCTCTGCAGCATGGATGGCATCTTCCATTGAAACTCCCCCCTCTGCCCCTGGGGGAGGTACCACTATGTGTCCAGGAAAGCCCCTTGGGATTTTTGGAAACCACATTTTCCCACTCCTCTGGTACCTAAAGAAGGACCATTGAGGGGTGGAAAAGCATACATTCACAGCAGAGAGGGTCTTCCCATCTTTCTCACATGTGGACAAGGTCTCTCGAACTTTTGGGCCAAAAAGAGGAGAGAAGGGCGCATTGATGAACGAAGATTTGAATGGCTCCACAAATTCACATAAGTGCATCCAAGGGTGTCTCCTTATGGTTACACTGGGACCCCACTGCTCTAGTCGTCCCTTCAGCTGTATATGCCACAAGCCTCATGGACGAGTTGGATATGGACTCGAGGGTGCACAACTGAGAAGTTACCTTTTCTTGAACTTCATCAACTATGGCTCCTACAAAGGTATTTGATAACTCCTTAATCAAATCCCTTTAGAGTCTAGTGAAATGTGCCATAAAGTTCAACGACTGCAGAGCAAAGGTCGAAGAAGCATATACCTGTTTCCCAAACCTATCCATCACCCAAGACTCTCGATTGGGAGGATGGATAGTAGAATTCTCCTCAGGCAGTTCTTTCTTTTTGGCTGCCACAACCACCATGGCATATACTGCTAACCCTTTACCCCAAAACTGAAAATCTTCAGGAGCTGAGATAATTTTGTCTGGACTCTTAGGGATTGGCTCTGTGGAATCAGGGGCCTTCCATGCCTACTGTGCAGTCAGTCTAATGACAGCATCAGCTGGTGGAGTCACCCAAGAAGTAGATGGGCTAGAGACGAAAGCTTGCAGGTATAATGACTCCTCGTGGGGAAGGATGTTGGGACTTCCAGCCACCCCTCTGTTTAAGGATCGATAAGAAGTCTCCAAAGGAGACATCTTCAGGGGTTGACCTAGGGGAACCCTCCCCTTCATTGTAGTCAGTATCTTCAGTGACAGATTCTTCTGGGGGAGCCAAGTGCTTCCTTTTGCACTTTCTCTTGTGAGAGACTTCTTCAGTGGGAAAATCTGAAGAAGAGTCAGAAGAGGATAAAACCTAGACAGGTGTATCCTGCAGTTTTGGCCCTCACTGTCCCAATGCAGAGGCTGGTTGAGAGTCAGAATGAGAGAAAGGATTCGGGATCAAATCCAATCGAGGGGAGCAGAAGACTGGGTTCCCACTTAGGACAAAGCCCTCTCCATTGCCTGGAAGGCAGGTCTGCCCGATGAGAGAAGGAAGCCTGGAACTGAGAATGACTGCCTTGGAACCGAGATCACTCCTCGCCCCAAGGAGACCACCCCTGACGCTGAAGCCAGAGTGGAGCTCATGCATGTCAAGGCCCCAAGGTGCAAGGATGGCTCAGAGAAAACTGGAATCCAAACCTGCCCCTCGGAACTGACAGTGGAACTTGCACCCTGGGAGCCCTTTGGTTCCGAGACAATCAATGACTTCAGGGTAGTAGTTGGCACTGGAGAAAAGGATCTGGCCAGAGCCAAAACAGTCAGTGTGGGAGGAATTGGAGCCTGAGTCTCGAAAACCACAGATGGGGTCAGTGCAAGAAGATTTGGTGAAGTCATGCAGACAGTAGTTCCAGTACTGGAGGTAGTCGGAACAGAGGACATAGATGGCAATCCTCTCGCCATAAGAACCTTATCCACCAGCCTTAGCATGACTAATTCAGATAAGGTCTTGGTTGAGCAGATTAATTGGGTGAATGGAGATTTAGGTCTCTCTAGGAATGGGCTTGGCAACTGTCCCACATATGGGTCTATAGATGCGTCCTTGGAAAAATGTATTCAAGTTCCTGAAGAATTGTGGTCGGAACCATAGGAGTCAGTGCCGGTATAGAAGATGGAACCGAGGTTGTTGGTTCCAAAGTGCTGTCATGTTTTTCTACTGTTGGTTCCAGTTCCAAAGAAGCAAGTTGACTCAGAGCAGATGTTTTCAGTTCCATAGCCTTATGTGGAACCTGTAGTTTAAGTTGCTTAGTCACAAGTGCTGAAGGAGATTTTGGCACTGAGTGACTTCTCTTCTTATGCATCTCAGATTTTGAAGAAGAAGAGGAAGGAAAAGAAGGGTCTGTTTTAGATTTGGAACAGATAAGGCCTCCTCAAAAGAAGTTTTAAGCAATCCCTTTAAAATCAAATTATTTTTTTCTTTCAACTAAGGCTCAGTGACTAAAATTGTGGTATATTGAACAATCCTCTTGAAGATGTAATGAGCCTAAACAATACACACATAATAAATGACCATCAGAACTTGGCATTTTCCTGTCACACTTCTGACATTTTTTAAAGGCAGAAGTGCCCTTTCCTTTATCAGCCATATCTAGCACACAAAAAGGAGTGTAGATTAGAGCAAAAGGGAAAAGAATTACAATAAAGTGCGACTAGTAATGGTAGACCCAGAATACTCAAGGGTACAAGAAATATGCACAAACCAAAAAAGGAAGGAAAGGTGAAAGATAATGCTACCAACAATGTTAGACAAAGATTACCATCAGTAAATATAAATAAAACAATTATAAGAAAACTCTCTCTCTCTTTTTTTAGCAGAAGGTAAGAAAGGATGGAAGTCTACCAACTATGGTGGTGAAGATTTCATCGAAGTGCAAAGGGGACGGAAAAGAGCTGAAATGAAAGGGTACGTATAGTAGGGAGATTCTAAACTAAGGTAAAATGAATAACAAAGTAATATAAAGACTATAAAGGATAAACAGCTATAAGATTTTAAAATATAAGTGTACTTAGCTTGAGAGGTTTGGCGACACGTCTGACACGGGAAGGAGCAAACGAGATCTGAGGTAAATTGGAGAGGAGCATTATGGGTAGGGGGAAAAGCTCGATAGTCTTTGGTCCTCACGGGCCGAGTCGGTTCCGATTTCAGAACCAGACCCACAGGTCAATGAATAAATGAAGAGTGACAACATCATATCACATATCCCTAGCTTAAAATGTACATTCCCACACAGGAAATTAAGTTAAAACATTATAAATAATACGTATAAGGTTTCCCCAAAGGGAACTTTGCCCAGCAGTGGAACATTACAAGCTAACTGTTGATCCTCAAAAGTATGCACAGGACCACTCTCTTTGGAGGCATGAAAGCTTGTTAGTTCGGCTCAAGCAGAATGGGTGTGTGGAAGGTGCCCTGCAGTTTGGAAGTTGGCCAGCTGTTATATCCTATGCAGGATATAACCCATGTAGCTTAGCCTACTGCAGCAGTGATCAGCAATGGGCACAAGAAATGCAACAGTGTATGTATGACAAGAACACCTGACTCATGAATTTTAAAATAGGACACAAAGTGCTAGTATTAGTCCCCGCTTCTGCCAATAAATTCCTGTCAAGGGCCCTTTGAGGTTATACAGAAAATTAACGAGGTGAACCACAAAGTAAGACAGACTGGAAAGAGAACACTATAAACACTATCTCACAAAAATGTGTTAAAATGACAGAGGAAAGCTAAAACTTCTATAGTTAGTCTAGGAGCTGAGACTGATAACAATGGCATGCTAGCAGGGAATACTATCTTTCTGTTCAAGTAGATGAGTACTTGTCTAAGGCCCAGAAATGAGAGGTGAAACATTTTTTCAACATTTTTTTTTTTTTAATTATAAAGAGGTTTTCCGAGCAACTTGCCAGAGCAAATCTAATTCAACATTATACTGAAACTTTACAAGGGGAGAAACTGAGCATAAAATCATATTGGGTACCAGAGTCCAGAGTCCCAAAGAAACACAATAAAAGAGAAGTGAGAAAGATTCTTAAATTAGGAGTTACTTGGAAATATCAAAAAGAATGGAATAGTCAGACTGCCTGGATCCTTAGATAGCACCATAAGACTTTGTAACGCCTTCTGTAAACTAAAAGTGATGCTCATATTTGACAATTGTCTAATGACTTGAGTGGTCATACTCATGGAGCACTTAGGCAAGGCAAGAATTCTAATCACACTAGATGTGAACATGGGGCATATGGGCTAGGTATCATGACCGCCATTGCAGATGGGTAATCTGGGGCCCAAGACTCATCCTGACTAGTACAGACCAAGGGGGGGGGGGGTCTATGCTGGAAATGTGAAATGTGGTCACTGTGGCATTGTAGAGGTTATCTTTCCTTGTAGATACAGATTTCCACTTCTAACTGTGCCTCTAGCTAGCAAGCAACAGGAGTCTCCACTGAAACTGAGAAATTTCTAAAAGTGAAAGTCAAATTTCTGGTTTCTAATGTTAGTTTCTATTTGAATGAATGTTTGACTTTGACTTGTGAGATGGAAGAGTATGCCTGCCATTAAGGCAAAACAAAGCAGACATTAATTGAGTGGTGGAAAAGTAAAAGATAAGCCAAAGATATTTCCCACATAGTACGATGGGAATATCTGTACAGAACAGACATTATTCTGATCATAGTCACCAGTACTTCATAGATTCACAGCTCTAGATTTTGACATACTTTGGAACCGAGTAAGTGGAATAAATGGACGGATCCAATATAGCCTGTGATTACAGCTGGGAAACTAATGGTTAAAAGTAATTAACAGCAATTATGACTCAAAGCATCTCTTGTAGTGCCACTCAGAAAGTTGCATGTAGTCATAACACAGACACAAACACAAAAAAACAACAGTTGAGACTCATTGACCACTGGACTGGTAGAACTCAGTAATGTAGCTGTAACATTTTTCCTCAAAGACAATAACAAAGTACTAGATTATTCTGTATTATTCTGCAAAGCCTGATGTAAATGACCAAGCCCTGTTTCAGTAGTTGTGAGGAATTAGGCTTACCGTGCATTCCTGTCTTTATATACCACTTTTCAGAGATGTAATGTGCAATTACTGAGTTGTGCACACATATCTTTATAATTATAGCTGTCTTAATGTAAAAGAGGTTTATGATGTTCACTTCAAGCACTCAAATGATAGGAAATGTAGCCAGTACTACTGTATCTAACTTATAGTGACTTCATTAAATTTTTAGCACTGTTTAACCAGGGGTCAATGACCTTTGCAGAAGAGTGATATCCCTTCCAATGCATAACAATGCAACGTTTCCTACTTGGTATGATAACGGTTTCATATAAAAGAAGTTTAAAAAGGTCACACAATACAGCATAACATCCTGCTTTAATGAATGACAGTAAAGTGTTTCTTTGAACACCTTGCAACATTTTGTAAAGCGACATGGTAACAGAGGCTGACAGGCACTCTCATAATGACCTAGAAAGCCAATCAGAGCAAAACATTTTAGATGACTGAATACTACCCATGTTCGAAGAAGCCTGCAAGCATTCTTGCTCATAGACAATATTATTCAGTACAGCACTTCAAAAAGAAAAAAAAGAATGCCTTAACACCAACAAAATGCTTTACTGGTAAAGCGTGCAGGACATATTAGCTGTCAAGTAACTTAAATGGTTTTACAGGAAGTCCAAACTGCTGAAAGGGGGTTCGAATGGAAAGATGATAAGTCAACAACAAAGGAGAGTAGTACTGCTGGAACTGAATTCATCCTCAAGTCTTCGTGAGTACCTTCACGAGGTGGACCCTGCTTTTCACAAAATCTCACCAAGATGACACTGATATGTAGACTGTATTTTATATAACATATATCATAGACAGAAGTAGGTTAAACAATGAAAAAGATAGCTGGGTGCACAAGACCCAGGATAAAAATGTGCCCAATCCTGGAAGGCGCACTGGTGTCAGGATTGGAAAAATAAAATGACAGCGTAGAACCCTAAAGACATGGAAACATTCCTCAAAGGGGCTAGGCCAGGCCCAGAGGGAGGATGGCCCAAGCTGCAGAAGGAAGTAGCAGTCCACAAAAATCACAAAAACTGATAGGCCAAAAAAGAGCCATAAAGATGACTGAGTGGACTAGTGAGGATAAGAAAGAAATTATGTATTGTTACTATTATGATAGAAGCCCAGAATTTCCAGCCAGAAGATACAACAGATTTATGAAAACATTATATAGACCAAGGGCCATTTGGAAATATAAGAGGCTAAGGAAGTGTGAAAATATAAAGAAAAAATCTAGAGACTTTTGAAAGTTATATAAAAAAATATGGACATGGGAAAGAAACCAAGATCTGATGCAGTGCAATATTTATCAGAGGAAAGCTAAATTAATCAACACAAAAAAAGACAGTCCCAAAGATATTCAAAGAGCAAAGGCAAAGGCATCCAGATATGGAAAAATTCATAATTAAAAAATAAGATGACAAAGAGGGAACCTGGAACAAAAGATTAGTAAAGTAGAAGTTAAAAAAATAGAAGATGAAGTTATGGAATATTTACACAGCAAAGGATTTAGTGCAGAAAGGCTAACACAGGTTACATCATAGCATGATGAAACAATGAGTCCCCAAAGTAAGGACAAACAGGAGGAGCAGAAGACATCTGAAGAAGAAATATGGACATGGGAAAGAAAAGGGATTCAATGTGGTGCAATATTTATGCAAAGGAGAAAGCTAAACTAATCAATACAAAAAGAGCAGCACCAAAGATATTTGAAGAGAAATACAAGCAAAGGCATCCAGACATGGACAATTTTACAATACAAAAAATAAGAAAACAAAGAGGAAACGTAGAATAGGATTAGTAATGGAGAAGTTAAAGAAATAGAAACTGAGGTTATGGGTTACCTGCACAGTGAAGGATTTAGTGTAGAAAATCTAAGTCAGATAACATCACAGCAGGATAGAGCAATGGATCCCCAAATTAAGGAGAAACCAATGGAGTGGGAAACATCTGATCAGTTGCCATATGAAGATACTTTGGAGCATTTCACAGGAAACCAGTACAAACGTTTAGTTGAAGTTGCTTTAGTTGAAATTGCACAGCAAGAGAAAGAACAGGAAACTGTGGCAACTCTGACGCAGTCAATGTTGTGGAGTGTTAGTCCAGTGAGCTCCCATATAAAAGAGCAACGGATGACACAGGATGAAACTGAAGAGAATGCGGCAAAGGAAGATGGTCTGGAGCTTTCTATAGACTGCCTGCAGGAAATGGAGAACAAAGAATGTGCTCTTAGTTTAGAAGAAAATGATCTAAGAGAAGAAGTGCTTGATTTAATAGAAATGGCCAGACATATTAAGATCAACGAAAGAAATAGACTACAGAAAGTCAATAAAACCCAAAAAGTTAGAAATTTGATAAAACAAATGAACACAGTAATTAGGACTGTCCATAGAGATTCATATGATATAAGACGTAAATAGGATATATTACTGTCAGCTAAATTAATAACAGATAAAGTCTTACCACAAAAACACAGAGTAGTAAGGGACAAGAAGGGGAGAAATCGAGTGCCATCATGGAAGTATCGAATAGAGAAAACTGTAAAGCAATTAAGACAAGAAGTGTCACTGTTAGAAGAGTATAGAAGAGGGAACAGATCAAAAAAACACTCAGAAAGATAGACATGATGAAAGCAATGTGCAGTATCAGAACAGATCAGTATCTATTGTGCACATCGCAAATAATAAACTAAAAATATCAGCACAGGCAGAAAAATGAAAAGTTATGTACTCACCATAACTGTGTTGTCCATTTTCATTCAACTTCAAAAATGGGTCTCAGATCCAACATCGGATCCCACTTGGCCATTTTTCAAGACTAAGGATCTGAGTCTCAAGCTCCCACCTCTACTGAAAATGCACCATACCTTCCTCAAGTCCCCAGAAAGAAAGTTTGCTGCCTTATAACTAAAGGAGTTTATGACAACCATAAAGAAAGAAGGTATCTGAGGCTCAAATTTGGAACCCATGGGTTCCAAGGTCTTCCAAGCATTTCACAAAGGCAACAGGCCGGGAGATGGATGGGAGGGATGTGAGAAGGAATGAAAATGGACAACACAGATACCTAGTTATGGTTACTACATAACTTTTCAATCTAATGTTGTCCTTTTCATTCCTCCTCACTAATGGTTTAGAGTTGCTTGCCACGTAATGCCTAGGTGGCCCTTAAGGAAGGATGTGCTAGAGAACGGTCAAGCCAAGGAATGCCCTGCATCTAGAAACAATATCCAGCTTATAAAGTGTGATAAAGTACAAGTCTTAGACCAATTGGCTGCAGCACAAACTTCATTAACAGAAGCTCTGGAAGAGAAGGCAGATGAAGTAGCCATAGCCCTAGTGGAATGAGCCCTGGGAGGTAATGGCAAGTTTGCACCTATCTCAGAATAAATGAATAAAATACAATCTTTTATCCATTTCGCTAAAGTGATTTTCAAAACTGCCTGTCCTGACCATTTTACTGAGAAGGAGACAAAGAACTGATCAGATTTCCTATGTCCCTTTGTTCTACGTAGGTAGAAACGCAATTGTTGATGAACGTCCAGGAGGTGTAAAAGGTAAAGTATTCCCCTTTCATAGGATCATAAGAGGTTACTAGGCTAACGTCCCCAAGGCCCTTACAAGCCTAACCTAGTTCAAGCCATGTTCCCAAGGGTGTCTGGTTCAAGCAGACACTAAAATCTGCTCCTGGCCAAGATGGTTACCCATCCAATCATCCAAATTATGCTTAAACAGGGCCAGTGAAGGGCTTTGTTTAACATGAATAGGAAGCTTGTTCCATAGGTGGGGCAACCTCTGAGAGACAAATCTGTCTCTCCAGCAAGTTCTGTTGATGTCACACACCAGGTAAATGTCCTTTGATTGAGTGACCTATGTGCCATGTGACTTGCAAATGTGCAGCATTTCCATTAAAGCTGGGTCACAGTTTGCTCTATATGCAAGGCACAGTTCACCTCTAAGCGGTCTGTATGACACAGACTAAAGTGACAATGATTTCAGTCTGTCCACATAAGACAGATCTTGAAGACCCTGAATTTTCTTTGTAAGGAACCTTTGTGGTCTCTCCAATTGCTGCAGGTGTTTGAGAAGGAACATACCAAAGGGAGTGTTGTACTCTATTATTGGCCTGATGAGGGAAGAGGACAGGGGGATTATAACCTCATTTTTTCTGGAGGCAGTGCCCTTACCTATGAGATGAGCAATATAAAATGCCCTTCTTACCACTGTGGAGACATGGTGATCAAAGTTAAAGTTGCTGTTGACCTGTGTTCCCAGATATCTCACCAATGACTGTGTGCTTAGGGTATTGCTGTTGATGTGGTACTTTGCAGGAACATCACCCTTGCCGAAGGAGATGATAATGCATTTTTTTTGCATTAAGTTTAAGACCATGACTTTGGCACCAATCATTAGTCTGCGTAAGACCTTCTTTCAGGATGTTGACATCGCTAGGGGTTTCAATGAGCATTCCCAGTATGCAGTCATCAGCAAACTTTGTCAGCAATAGTCCTTTAATTTTAGCTTGTACTTCGGAGAAGTAGATTCCGAACAGTAGGGGTCCCAGAACCTATCCCTGTGGAACACCACTGATTCTGGGTCTGCTGGAGGAGGTGGAGTCCCCTATTTTGACAATATGAGTTCTATCAGTGAGCCAGTATGCAACCCACCTGACAATATATGGGTTGATATCCAGTTGGATGAGTTTATCAATGAAGCCTAAGTGGGGGATTGTGTCTAAGTCCTTGGCTAAGTTTAGGTAGGCTGTATGCACAGATGTGCCCTCATCTAGGGCTTTGGTGACTGCCTCGAAGAAGTCCACCAAGTTTAACAGGCATGATCTCCCCTCGAAAAAGCCAAATTGAGTGGGGTCGAGTGTTTGGAGATTTCCTATATCTTTGTTAGTAAGGTCCATGATGATTTGTTCCATGGCCTTGCATATAAAGCTGGTCAGGGTAATGGGTCTATAGTTCCCAGGGTCTATGGATGCACCCCCTTTGTGCAAAGGGATGATAGTAGCTGTTTTCTATTCTGCTTGGATGAAGCCAGTGCTGGGATGTTGTCTGGTCCCATAGATGCTGTGTTTTTGGCCTTGGAGAGGGCGTTTAAGAGCTGCTCCTTGGAGATATTAGGTGGGGGACAGGTGTTAGGGATGGTTTGGGGTATATGTGGCAGGGACAGAGGAGTGAAGTTTTCACTGAACCTGTTAGCCAGCAGGTTTTCTATATCTCCAGGTTCTGTATGTGTAGAACTACTAACTATTAGTTCAGAGCAAGTCTGGGCTTTACCTTTGAGGTTACAGATGTAACTAAAGAATGCATTGTGGTTATCCTTAGTTAGGGAAGCTAACTGGGATTCATAGTTAGCTTTGGAGGGCTTCACTAGGAATATTATTTGCTTGTTTAAGTTGAGGAGGGAGTGTTTCCAGTTTTGAGACCATTCTTTCCTACTCTTAAACAGCAATTTCTTTCGCCTATTGTATAGCCTATTAATGGCAGTTGTCCACCAGGCAGGTTTGTTTTTCCTTGAAAATCTTGCTTTGGTTCTATCAGGTACGGCAGAGTCAACACAACTGTACAGGTGCTTGTATAAAGCATTGGTGTATAACTCAGGCTAGGTGTCTGTTCCATCAATGGGGGGAGGGGTTATGAAGCTATTTATGCTGTCACGTAAGAGGTTGTAATTGGCCTTGGAGAAGTTTTTTAGTCTAGCTGTTGCAAGGGGGAATCTTATGTTATAGTTACTTCTAGCAAAACTGATTTGTGGTCAGATCTCACCAGGGATGGCCACACACTGGGGGTGGTGCAGCAATCTTCCATGGTGGTAAGCACCAGGTCCAGGAAGTTTGAGCCTCTTGTGGGTGTGTCAACCAGCTGGTCCAGGGCATTGGAATTAACGAAGTCCAGGAACCTTTGGGCAAGTGCATTAGAACACATATAATTTACCTAGTCAATGGATGGGTAATTAAAGTCACCCAAAACTAGAGTGTTTGGTTGTATCTTGATTGAATCAAGTAGATCCAAGTAGGCTGAGTGGATGTCCTGATTCATGGAGGTGGTCCTATAGCTGGCAATAACATGAAGAGGGGTCTTACCTATAGTCAATTGCACCTGAAGTAATTCAAGTGAATTGCGCTGTTTAACCAATCTACAGGTGTATTTATCTTTAATGAATATTGACACACCACTTCTTTTAGTTCTCAAGCCTTCAGTTTGTGGTCAGAACGTGTGGAAGGAAATGTAGCTTGGTATAGTTGGGGTGCTTTCCACAGCCTTAAACGAGGTCTCAGTGACTGCACAAATGTCAGCATCTTCCAAGGTGAGGACTGCTTCTAGTGCGTGCAGTTTCTGGTTTAGCTTCCTCGCATTTAGCAGCGTAATGGCAGAGTCTTAGACAGTAACCAAAATCTCAGGGGTGACAGATGAAGAATAGATGGTGAACCATCGCGGTTTGTCGAACATGTCAAACCAGGCTGACAAATACTTGATCCCCTTTGAAAGACACTAGAAATTAAGCCAACTGTTGAAATCAATAATTTTTGGTTTGTACTGAGGTATCATCCTAGGCAAAGGTAAAATGTTGCTTAAGGCTAGGAACATATCTGCCTGAGACACATAATCAGAGAGCTCAGTCATGTCTCTCCTCATATAGTCCAGTAAAATATGTCTCAAGTCGATGCAGTCATAATAGTGCCTGTTGTTGAGAGGCCTGAGTGTGTGTGTATGTGATGTTGTGGATCCTGGCACCTGAGAGACAGATGACTGTGACTTTTTCCTTACCTAGCCTAGTGAGGCGGACATCGGTGTATCTCACAATTGAGTCATCTATGATTAAGATGTTTGTTTTTGTGTTATGCCTTAGGGGCTTGACTGGTGATACATTATGTGTACTATGTTCTGCAGAGGATGTATTATGTGAATCATAATTATGTTTGTGTTTGGGGAGGTCTCTGATGTTTAGGTAAGCTTCTGGTAAGGACTTATGCATATGTAGGTTTATGTGTTGTTGGGGTGGTAGGTGCAGGTGAGATGTGTGTGCTGACAATCTGCTTAGTATCAGATGAACTGACTGGTAAGTGAGAGGGTCTGGATTCTAAGTTCTTGATATACATGTATCTTTCACATAATGATTTTTTGTGGACTAGAAGAAGTGGGTTGTCAGTGTACATGAGGCAATTGCTATATTGCCTCAGGATGCCCATGTTGACCAGGCTGGCTGGAAAAACTGTGAAGAAATTGTCCATCCATAATGCTAGGTAAGTTGATGTGGTCAGAAAACAGGGAGAGGACAGGAAAGACCTGGTAAGGTAGAGGGCAGGACAAGTGGACAAAAAATACGAAGGGCTAGTGGGTAGGATCTGTGTTGGTACCTCAAGAGCTTCACTGAATACATCACCTGTCAATGAGGGACAATTGCAAGAACTAACCAATGGAGCACCAGCAGAGTACTAACAGAAAATTTGCAGATAGAAGTGTTTGCATCTATAACTGCCAGCAGTGACCACCACTGCTCATCAGTGTGCGATGAGCAAACCTGCGCAAATGCAGTGTTTACGTAGCAAATGAAAGCAAATGGATTTAAACAAATTAACCAATAAAAAAGTTAAAACTTAGACCTGTTTCAGCAACCTTCAATCAGATGAGTTCTAATTGCACACTTCTGCCACTAGGGTGCAGGGGAACCATCTCCAACAAAAAATGGCCTGGTTTAGTGCTTAAGTTATAGAAAAAGAACTAGATTCAGCAGATGTGCATCTAGTCTATGTTATAGCAAACAAAGTGCAACAATTTCAGAAAACAAAAAGTTCAAATAAGCAGTGATATGGTAAAAGTACAATATACAGTGAAAAATTCTTAAATTTTGCAAAGATCAGCGGATGCATTGGATTGATCAGACAAATACAGCAAAGCACTAGCTGGTCACTAAACTCTGTGGAGCTTTGCTAAAACAAGTGCAATCCTGCGCAAATGCGGAGCTTATGTAGCAAATGACAGCAAACCAAATTAAACAAATTAACCAATAAAAAAGTTCAAAACTGAGCCCTGTTCCAGAAACCTTCAATCATATGAGTTCTAACTGCACACTCCTGCACTAGTGTGCAGGGGAACCCTCTCCAACAAAAGATGGCCTGGTCTAGTGCTCAAGTTATACAAACAGAACTAGATTCAGCAGCTCTGAATCTAGACCATGCTACAGCAAAGTGCAAAAATTTCTAGGAAAAAAAACAGATCAAATAAAAGTGTAATATATAGTGAAAAATGCCATTTAAGTTTTTCAGAGATCAGCAGATGGCTTGGATTGATCAGATAAATACGGCAGAGCAGTAGCTGGTCACCAAACTCTGTGGAGCTTTGCTAAAACAAGTGCAAAACCACCCAACCAAATTAACCAATAAAAAAGCTCATAACTGAGCCCTGTTCCATCAACCTTCAATTAGATGAGTTCTAACTGCAGACTCCTGCCATTGGGGTAGAGGGGAACCCTCTCCAACAAAAGATGACCTAGTTTACTGCTCAAATTATACAAACAAAACTAGATTCAGCAGGTTTGAATCTAGTCTAAGCTACGGCAAACAGCAACAATTTCAGGAAAAAAAGGTTGAAATAAGCAGGTACAACAAGCCTTTAACCAGCAACTCCCAGCTCAGAAAGGCAGAGGCTACCATCTCCTCCCACAAGAGTGTAGACCATAAACCTTCTTAATGTAAAATAACTGGCCTTAAGCCCAAGAGCTTAAATTAGAACTAAGACACTTTTAGAATTACAGACATACTAAGCCTTCAACCAGCAATTCCCACCATAGAAGGATCTAAACTACCTCTCCTGCCACAAAAGTGTAGACTACAAACCTTCTTAATGTAAAACAAATGGCCTGAAACCCAAGTGCCTAAACCAAAACTAAGAGGCTTAGAATAACAGAATTTAAACGCAGCAGAATTAACATAAATTAACACTTTTAAGAACATGCAGCAAAAGCAAAGCACAAATACAGTAAAAATGCTAAATAAAGTGCAATTTGTAAGTTATGTGGGAGGGGCAGAAACAGAAGATAATTAAAAGTTAAGAAATTAAGGGGTTAAGCCTTCCCAAATGATCTCTCTGTACTCAGTAGAACGAGCTGATGAGACAGGACGGCTAGGAGTGTCCAAAATCAGATTTGTAGTAGGGTGGGCAACTCAAAAGCCACCAAGTTTAAGAATATAACAGCAGTTGGGTGGGGAAAATAAAACGTAGACAGAGATCAGCAATATCCAGGCAGAGCACAGCAAGCAAGCCAAACAAGCACTCTAACTAAATAGAGATATTTCTAGCTAAATGAGGAATGCTATTTCTCAGCTCCTCCCACTAATTAGCTGTTGTTATTAACTGTTTGCAAAGGAATTCTTTGCTAACTTTTCTAGCTGATCCTAGCCAAGACCTCTTAAAACTCCAACAGGACAGAAAACTTAATATAAAACAAATGTAATACAAGAATAAGATACCTTTGTTCGAAAAGTTGGGAAAGAAAATTGGTAAGGGAACTGTCTGGTTAATTTTAGACTCTGTGGCCACCTTAGGCATAAAAGAAGGATTTGTTCTTAAGGAAACTCTGTCTTTGTAAAAAAAATGAAGTAGGGGGGTTTGGCTGACAAAACTTGAAGCTCTGATATTCTCGTGGCAGAAGTAATAGCTACTAAGAAGACTGTTTTCCAAGAAAGAAATTTTATGTCACAGGAATTTGCTGGTTGAAAAGGGTTCTTGGTGAGACCTTGCACTACCATCGTGAGATCCCAAGGAGGAGAGGGATCTTTAATTAAAGGTCTAAGATGAAACACTCCCTTCATGAAAGCCTTCATAGTTTGGAAGAAAAAAGGGTTGAATTTCTCTTCCCAGTGTGAAAACTGGATATGGCAGTCAGTTGAAGTTGGATGATGGAGAAACTAGCTCCTTCTTGAAAAACAGTTCTAAAAAAAGGAGAATAGAGTCTGTAGGTACTGAGAAGGGATCAATATTTTCCTTAGACACCCAAATAAAGAACCTCTTCCAGTTATTATTATAGGCTTTTTGGGGGGAAACTCTGACAGGCAAGAATAATGTCAAGTATGGAGAGGCCTAGCCTGGACTTTCTTACAATTACTGGAATTGGAGAAATCACGCAGTCAGTTTGAGGGCATGGAGATTGAGAATCTGAGTCTCTGACAGATAAGATATGAGATCTTGCATGGGACTCAAAATCCAAGGAAGAAACTTGAGTTGAGATCAAAGAAAGGGAAACCACACCTGGCAAGGCCAGAAAGGGGCAATAAGGATTAAGGAACTTTTCAACCTGTTGGCTTTCTGTAGAACTTTTGGGACCAATGGTAATGGGGGGGGGGAGATAAGCATAAAGGAGACCCAGGGGCCAATCATGGACTAGAGCATCCCTCGTTGACTCCCCCTCTGGTGGCATCAGAACAAAATACTTGTTGCACTTGAAGTTCACTGGAGAGACAAACTGGTTGCAACATGGTTGGCCCCAACAGTTGAATATGTTGTTCACTACTGATTGTTTAAGGGGCCACTTTTGAGCAGTCAAAACTGACCTGCTGAGCCTGTATGCTAGAATTTTGGTTAACCCCGGGATATGTGTTGTAGTCAGAAAATGGTATGAAGATATTGCCCATTCCCAAACTCTCATGGCCTCCCTGCACAACAGGTAAGAATGGCATCCTCCTTGTTTGTTGATGTACTAGACTACTGACATGTGTGTGAACTGCACTCATCCTCAGAGGGAGAATATCCTGGAAGGCTTGCAAATTAAGCAGGACTGCTCTCATCTCTAAGACACTGATATGTAACTTGGTCTATATAGTTGACCATGTGCCTTGGACCATCTTCCCTAGGAAATGCCCCTCTCAGCCCAGACCAGGAAGTGTCTGTGGTCACTGTGTCTATGGCTGGAGGAAGAGAAAAGGTTGGACCTAGAGAAAGGCTGTGTGATTCTAGCCACCACTATAGATGATCCCTGCAGATCTGAGACGGTTTTATGGGAGCAGAGAGCTGGTGATAAAGTATGGACCATTGAACTGTTATGGTCCACTGGTGAACTCTCATGAAGAACCTCACTAAGGGAACTAGAATGGTTGCCACTGACCCTATTTGTAAAACAAAATTGTCTGGTGGTTTCTGGTGCTCTAGTACATCTTGAATGTGTTGTCCCAGAGATAAAATGCTGTCTATTGACAAGTAGGCTACTTGTGTTCTTGAATCCAGTAGTGTTCTTGTGAACTCTCAGTGTTGCATGGGTGTCAAGTTCGATTTTGCTAGACTTATCATGATACTCAGGTGGTTGACTATTCTCCCTAGTCAGTCCCTTGACTGTAGTAAAAGATGCCTTGCCAGTACAGTAAGGAGCCAACCGTATAAGTATGGAAACACTGGGAATAGCTTTAGCCTTAGGTGAGCAGCTATGACTGCCAAACATTTGGTAAACACCTAGGGTGCTGTGGTGAGTCTGAATGGCAGAGCCCTGAACTGGTAATGATCGGCTCACAGCCAAAAGCGAAAATGACTTCTGAAGCACCTGTGATTTTGATATGATAGTACATGTCCTGAAGATCCACGGAGCAAATCCAATCCTCCTTGCGTAACAATCAAGATGAACTGAACCATAACCATTCAGAACTTTTGACTTCTTGACGAAATGATTCAAATTGCCGAGATCCAGAACTGGCCTCAGGTCCCATCTTTTTTTGGCACTAAAAAGAAGCGAGAATAAGTTTTGAATCCTCTTTGTTCGATTGGGACCTCTTGGATGACTTTTTTGCAGAAGTATTTGAACTTCTCATAATCAGTTCTCTCTCTCTCTCTGACTGGGTGGAACTTCAGGGAGTTTCCTCCTTAGACCTGAAGGAGTTAGGAAAAAGGGAATGCAACAGTCACTGGAGATAATATTTAGCACCCAGGAATTGTTTGTTATACTTATCCAGGCATCCAGGAGATAGATGACCCCGGACTGCATCCAGAGATGGACAGTCGGGCAGCGCTTCAGGAACACTGGAAGGGCCTATCAGGGAAGGGTTCCCTGCAGCCTTAATTCCGTGGACACCCTCTGCCTCTGGGGTGGCGTCTGCCATTGAAACCTCCCTCTGTGCGTGCGGGTCCTGAAAACAGCCTTGAGATTTCCTGAACCAAATCTTCTTACCTGCTCACTGATTCCTGGATCTTCTTGATCCTTATGGCAGTCAAGGTCTTTCCTTCTTGCTCACTGCAGGTCAGAGTATCTTTCACAGAAGATCTAAATAAGAAGCACCAATTGAAGGGGGCATTAAGGAATGACATCTTGAAGGGTTCCGCAGAGTCACAATGCCACATCCAGGACATGTCTCCTGATGGCTATGTCTTTACTGGCTGCTCGTGAGGTACCTTCTGCTGCATGCAAAATCAAATTCATCAAGGAATTAGCAAGGAAAGAAAGAGTAGCTAGCTGGGAAGAAACCTTTTTCATGTCCTCCGACATGATCTCAGCAAGAGAGTTGCATAATTCCTTAATCAGGTCTCTCTGCAGATGGGTGAAGTGCACTAGGTAGATCCACAACATCAGACAGAAGGTAGCTGAGGTGTAAACCTGATTTCCATGTCTGTTCAGCTCTCTATACTCCTTGGTAGGCAGATGGACAGTGGAGCTCTGTTCTGCCAGCTCCTTTTAGTGGCTACTGCAATGAAAATGGCATCTAGAAGAATGCCTTTATTCCAATGCTTGTGATCTGCCAGTGGGCTCAGGAAACTATCGGGGCCAGTTCTTTGCAGGCCTGTTGGGAGACTAGGTCAATCAGTTCATCTGCTGGGGGAGTCACTGAGGACGTAGACGGGCCCATCCCAAAGGTCTCCAGGAACACAGATTCCTCAGAAGAAGAAGGCTGGGCAGACCACCACCTTTCTGCCAGAGGAGTTCTAGGATGTCTCCAAAGGGGACATTCTCTGGTGGTGATCAGGGAGATCCTTATCCCTCATTGAGATTAGTGCCCTCTGTGAGGGATACAAAGGGGAGTCTATGTGCCTCCTTTTACACTTTTTCTTTGGAGGGACCTCCTCTGTAGACAGGCTGACCTAGGACAGGAATGATGGGCTCAGTGCTCAGATCTGATGACTGAAGGGGTAGATGCTTGGTGTGAAGAGATGACTATGTAAACCTAGAGAAAGCCCCTTCTGCCATGTGGAAGGCCGACAGGCCAGAGAAGTCCCCTCTCTCTCCCTTGGAAGCAAAGTTACCTGAGAGAAGAGAGCAAAACCACCCACAGATCTGAGGTCTCCTGACAGAACAGGACCCAAGCTGGTGAAGGCCGAAGCTCTGAGGGGAAGCGACAGATCCCACAAAGTCAGAGCTGAAGTCACCCCCCCCCCCCGCCAAAGTCGGCACCAACACCTCAGATCCAGGACCCGCTCTGATAAACATTGAGCAGTGCTAGTCAGGGATACTGTCAGAGTCAAAGAAGGAAGCTTCCACAGAACTGACATCTACTGTCTCGGGTACCCAGGATCTTGGGATCTCCAAAACAGGGTTTGGATTGAAAAAAGAGTCTGTATGAACAGAGGAGGAGGAGCACTCACTGATCTGAGCTGAGACAGAGGTGGCAATACCCCCATCTGGATCCACACCCTAAGGAACTTCTGTATCATTCTGTCCATGTTGGCCTTGGTGAAGCTTCAGGAAGACCTGCCAGATGCAGTGGATGCATGTCTAGATTTGGTAGGACCTTCAAGGGAAGAGCTGGGGATACTGTTTCCACTTAGAAGGCCGATGTCAGGCTCCTAACCACCAGATCTAAAGGTCTGGGATCCGAGGAGGAGGTGTCAGGAATGGGTGATCCAGAAATAATAATAGGATCCAAGGTCTGAGAAGTGCTCAGAGCTGAGGAAGATGGATCTGATAGAACTTTCAGATCCAACACTGGAATTGAGACCTTAGGAGTCAACGCTGTCTGATCCGAAGTCGTCTTCGGATCCAAGTTTGTATGAGAGGTGCTTGGATGAGATGACGACTGACCTGAGATATTATTTTTTTTCATAGCATGCTCCAACTCCCCAGAGGAAGCTGACAGGGATCATTTTCAGCCATTAGGTTTAAGGGGGTTTGAGTCCCAGAAGTGGTGGACACAGGCAACAAGCCCTTTAAAATGAGCTTATGGCGGTCAGCTAATGAACAAGGGTTGAACGCTGCACACACCACACACTCTACATTCAAATGGTCTGGGCCTAGGCAATAGACGCACTTCTTGTGGGCATCCGAGTTGGGGATCTTGTGCTCAGGTGAAGTGCATCTCTTGAACCCAGTTAGCTTCTCAGACAAAGCAGCACACTACACACACTAAGCAATACAATAAATCAGCTAAAAGTAAAGCCAAGTGTAACAGAGCATGTGTATGTACCTTTAAGAAGCATTTCCAGATGTAGGCACTTGCATATAAATAGCGAACACTTGCAGGCAGCAGTGCCATTTTGAGAGAAGAGCCAGAGTGTTAGCATGTATGAGTGTGGTAGTCAGTCTGTTTATAAGTTTATTTAAGTTTAAGTTACAAAGCTTCACTCCTGATGTGTTTGTGTGTAATAAAGCTGCTTGAACAGAACCCATGAATGCTCATCTGTTTTATCCTGACCAGACAAATGACATGGTGTCAGAACCGGGATTAAGAGGGCAACCTCTTCAAGCCATGAGGTGCAGAGTTGAAGGTGATGGCAGATTGAGCTGGTTGAGTGAAACAGAAATCAGACAAACAAAAAGGACCAGAAACGAACTTAAGGTAACCAAAATTTGCACAAAAGATTTATTTTACAAAGAAAATTAAATAGAGCACTTGTAAGGCACAAGACACATTATTAATCAAACAAATAGGACAAAACATATTATTAATCAAACAAAAGGCACAAAATACATTATTAATTAAACAAAATGTTCAAAACCACTATATTTGATAAAACTAGCAGAAATATTCATGTGGGACTCAGAATTACCTTTGATTTGCATAACAAGCATGTTTAAAGTAAAACAAGCACAAGAAAAGTATAATGAGCATGATAAGAGATTAAAAGGACATAACAAATACAATAAAAGGGCAAGTTAAGCTTAAAGAGACTACATGTTTTTTAGTAAAAGACTATCTTTGTGCACAAACTACTATTTTGCATTGATCGAAGCCATTCAAAGCATAACTAGAGTTATTTTAAGTATCTCAAAGTGCGCAAAGTGTTTGCAGAGTGTGTGCTTTATTACGGTGTAATTATTTCAAAGAGTTTGCTGGGTGCAAAGTACAGTTATTTTGCACAGTGCAGTCAAAGTACGGCCATTATGAAAAGTTTCTTGTGCTGTGTACATTTATTTGCAGACTGCAGCCATTTCAAAGTGTTTCTTACACTGTACAGAGTTATTTTGCAAAGTAGAGCCATTTTGAAAGGTTCTTGTGCTGTGTACAGTTTATTCGCAAAGTATAGTCATTTCAAAGTATTTCTTACACTGATAATGAGTGGTTTCATAAAGTGCAGTTGTTTCAAAGAGTCTGTTGTGCTCTTGGGCATAATTACAAGTTCTGGCATAAAATTCTGGCATATTTATGTGTGTGTATGTTCATGCATAATTTTAGGAACCTTCACTACTGTTTGTTAATGTGGTAGAGGCATTTCTCAGGCCCAGTCCACTTGTGTTTGATCATAATACAGTAGAAAATTGGAGAGTATTTGAGTAGGAATACGATATTTTCATACAAGCAGCTTTTTCTGACAAAGATGCAAGGGCATTCATTTTGCTTAACTTAGCTGGGTCAGAGGCCATTGAAAGAGAGTGTTCACTTGTGTATGCACCGCCTGTATATGCAGGCAAGGGGGGAAAACTGCCATACTGTGGTACAGGCTCAATCAAGAGAGGACCCTGGGTGCTTGAAATGTAAACTTAGAGAAACGTGCAACCCCCAGACAAATATTACATTGGAGAGACACTTATTTTATACAAGAGACCAAAAGCCAGGTGAAACTTTTGCAGCTTATATCACTGACTTGAGAAATAAGGCTAAAATGTGCAGATTTGGTGACTTGAAATAAGAAGTTATGTACTCACCATAACGTTCCATCTGAGTAGGTAAACTTCATTTGTCTGCAACCTGTGGGATACGGATCCGATCTCGGATCCGAGCCGGCAACTTTAAAAAGCTTAGATCCGAGCTCCTAGCTCCTCCCCTTACCCATAATCCCCTGCCAACCCTGACTGAACTCAGATCAAGTTTGCCCGCAACCACTATAGTAGATAACTAACTACGTTTTCGGAAAGGTACATCACTATATGTCATAAAACACATCTGAAGGTCAGGGGGACGGAGGGGGGGAACGGTTGCAGACAAATGAAGTTTACATACTCAGATGGAACGTTATGGTGAGTACATAACTTCTTAATCTGAAGTAGTTAACTTCATTTGGTCTGCAACCTGTGGGACAGAGTGCCCAGCTACCTAAACCTTGGGCGGCCTTCATGGAAGGATATGCCGGAGCACTGCGGAGCCAAAAGAAGTTCTCCCTCTGGAGATAATGTCCAATTTATAATGATTGATGAAGGTATGAGATGAGGCCCAAGTGTCTGTTGAACAGATATCATCCAAGGAAACTCTGGATTTAAAGGCGGCAGATGTAGCCATAGCCCGAGTTGAGTGGGCACGAACTCCTTGAGGTGCAGGCCTGCCGGAATTTTGATAAGCCGTGATGATACACTGTGAAATCCATTTCGATAAGGAAACTTTCTAAACTGTTTTACCTAGATTAAATTTGGCAAAGGAGACGAACAGCTAGTCGGATTGCCTATGACCAGATGTCCTATGAATGTAAAACCTAAGTTGTCTATGCACGTCCAAAGAATGTAATCTGTACTCCCCTTTGTTCTGGTAGTTAGGAAAGAAGACCGGCAAATTGATAGATTGGTTAATATTAGTTTCAGAAATTACCTTCGGGAGGAAGGAGGGATTGGTCCTGAGGTAAACCCTATCCTTGTGAAAAGCTAAGTATGGGGGTTTTACAGAAAGAGCTTGTAATTCAGATACTCTCCTGGCTGAAGTAATAGCCACTAGAAAGGCTGTTTTCCAAGACAAATATTTGAGGTCTACTGAAGCCGCAGGTTCGAAGGGAGGAGCCGTCAAGGCTTGTAATACCAAGGTCAAATCCCATGGAGGTACTGCTTCCTTTATTGGAGGCCTAAGTAGAAAGGTTCCCTTTAGGAACATTTTGCACAATTTTGTAGTAATCAAAGGACCCATTTCAGTACCTACATGATAATGAGAGATAGCTGATAATTGAACCTTAACCGTAGAACAGCTAGCTCCATCATTAAAAAATCCTGAAAGAAAATCCAGCACCGCAGGCAAGGGGGCTGTAAAAGGATCCAAATTATGGCGTTCTGCCCAGATAGAGAAACACTTCCATTTACTACCATAGACCTGCCTAGTAGAGGGCTTGTGCGCTGCTACTAGGATAGTTTTAACTGGAGATGAGATACCGGGAGTCCTAGCTACAAGTGGAACTGGAGCAGCCAAGCCGTAAGCTTGAGGCTGACCAGGTCGGGAACTGGGAGCCCCAGGGGGTAGGAAATCAGACCCGGGAGGGGATCTAGAATCCAGGGCAGATTGCTCGATGAGACCAGAGGTAAGGGAACCAAGCTTGGCGAGGCCAGAATGGGGCAATGAGGATCATCCTGCTCCCCAACCGACTGGCTTTCTGAAGGAGTTTCAGCATCAGGGGAAATGGAGGGTAGGCATAGAGAAGACCGGGTGGCCAAGCATGCACCAAGGCATCCCTCGGGGCTTCCCAGGCAGGGGGAATGAGAGCGAAGTAATTGTTGCATTTCGTGTTTGAGGGAGATGCGAAGAGATCGCAACAGGGCTGCCCCCATACGGCAAAAATTCGACTTGCTACTTGAGGATTGAGGGACCACTCGTAAGGTGAAAGGATGGTGCGACTCAGTCTGTCCGCCAGGATGTTGGTCTGTCCCGGAATGTGCGTTGCAATGAGAAAGCGGTTGGTGGAGATCGCCCATTCCCACACTCTCATGGCTTCTCGACAGAGTGGGTAAGACCTGGTTCCCCATTGTTTGTTGATATACCATACCACAGACATACTGTCTGTCTGGATCGCAATTGTTCCACTGCCCTCATCTCTAGAACATTTATGTGCAATAAGGTCTCTGAATTGTTCCAAGTGCCTTGGACCGTCCTGCCCGAATAATGCCCCCCCCACCCAAGACGAGAGGCGTCCGTGGTCACTGTGGCGAGAGGGGGGGGCCATGGCAAAGGGGCGTCCCACCTGGAGGTCCGGTGATTGAAGCCACCAAAGGAGAGCCCACTTGCAGGCCCTGCTGAGAGGAATGGGGTGACTCAAGGGGTACTGATGAAGGGACCATTGGACTTGTAGAGTCCACTGTAAAATCCTCATGTTCAGACGAGCCATGGGAAGAAGGTTTATTGCAGCTGCCTTGGATCCTAGGGCCCTCAGAACCAATCCCGCCGGAGGTTTCGAAGATTGAAAGATGGCCCGCACATGTGCCCTCAGTGTGTGCAACCAGTCGGGAGTTAGGAAGACTAGTTGCCTATTGGTGTCCAGTCTGGCCCCAATAAAATCTATCACCTGAGTCGGGGTGAGAGAGGACTTGTCTGAGTTTATAGTGATCCCTAGTTGTGGAGCAAGGTTGAGGAAGTAGTCCCTGGCTAAGCATAGTAGATGCCTTGTCGGGGCGGTGAGGAGCCAGTCGTCCAGGTATGGGAAACCTGCATTCCATGGAGTCTCAGGTGGGCCGCTATCACTGCTAATGCCTTGGTGAACACCCTGGGGGCTGAGGTGAGACCCAAGGGAAGGACCCTGAATTGATAATGACTGGCTCCCAGCCGGAAGCAGAGAAACTTCCTGGATCGTACGTCCATCAATATGTGGTAGTACGCGTCCTTGAGGTCTATCGAGCACATCCAGTCATTCTCCCGCAAGAGGGGGAGAACAGATTGAAGAGTGACCACCCGGAACTTTTCTTTGATTACTGACAGATTTAGTAGGGAGAGATTGAGGATGGGCCTTAGGTCCCCCATCTTTTTTGGCACCGAAAAGAACCTGGAGTAGTAACCCGATCCGGACTGGCCTGGGGGGATGCACTGGATAGCTCCTTTTTCTAAAAGCTGCCGAATTTCTGCAGCTGCAGCCTCCCTCTGATTGGGTGGAACATCGGGGAGGTGTTCGGGGGTGTAGGGAATGTAGGAAAGGGGAATTCTGTATCCTCTGGATATGATACAAAGCACCCAGTGATATGCTGTAATGGACTCCCAAGCTGCCAGGTGCCTCAAGAAGTGCCCCCCGACTGCCTCCAGAGTGGAGTAGTCGGGCAACCCCTCAGAGTTGCTGCGTGGGCCGATCAGAGTAGGTTTCTCTGGACCCAAAGTTCTTCGGGCCCCCTCTGCCTCTAGGGTGGCATCCAGCTTGTCCTCCTCTGCCGCGGAAGGACTGGGAGTCCGGAGCGGACTGGGACTGTTGCGACTTTCGGAACCACATCTTCTTCTGTCCCTTTTGGTTTCTGGAGAAGGACCTCTGGGGAGCAGAGAAGCGGAATCCGACGGCAGACGTCTTCCTGTCCTTTTCGCTCTGGACTAAAGTCTCGCGAACTGTCTTGCCAAATAGGGCAGAACCATCGAAGGGGGCATTCGCAAAGGACGCCTTGAAGGGTTCCGCGAAATCACAATGTTGGAGCCAGGCCTGGCGCCTCATAACTAGGCCCGCTCCGCTGGCTCTAGCGGCTCCCTCTGTAGCATGGGATAAAAGCCGCATAGAGGTGTTGGATATAGACCTAAGAGTGGCCATGCGAGTGGAGTACAACTGTTTGTCCTCTGCCGACATGGACTCCGGGGGCGATGCAGCGTACTCTTTAATAAGGTCTCGCTGCAGCCGTACCACATGTGCCATGTAGTTCAGGGACCTTACAGCGAAGGTCGCTGAACTAAAGACCAGCTTCCCAAGACGGTCCATCGAGCGAGACTCCTTGCTCGGGGGATGGACCGAGAGACTCTCTTGGGCTAACTCCCTCTTGGTGGCTGCAGCCACCAACATGGCATCTACGGGGGGGTCCCTTGCTCCAATGGGACTTCTCGGTGGGGGGCTTAGGATTCTGTCTGGACGTTTGGGGACTGGTTCCACAGTTTCTGGCTCCTTCCTCGCCCTAGTGGTAATAAGGTCCACTAAGGGGTCGGCCGGAGGGGACACCCAAGAGGTAGATGGGCCTGCTTCGAACGCCTCCAGGAACACAGATTTGTCCGAGGAAGCCTTGGGGGTGGACCCCCCCCTTATCCTAAGCATTTCCATGATGTCTCCGAAGGAGACATCCTCGGGGGGGTGACCTTGTGGAGCCTTCCCCCTCATCCAAATCCGTGTCTTCTGTCAAGGACTCGGGGGAGTCCACGTGCCTCCTCTTACACTTTCGCTTGCGAGGAACATCCTCGGGGGGCTGTCCGAGGACGTCTCACCATCCACGTCTTGTTCCAGGGGAACGACCAGAGACGTCAAAGCAGGCTGTCCCTGTGGCCGGGCGATGGAAGCCTGACCCAACCTAGAGGGAGTGCGGGATGGAACCGAAGCAAGGACTGGGGGCCTGGAAGCACTCAACAGAGCCCTCTCCATCACATCGAAGGCCGAGGGAGAGCCGCTCTCTCTGGGATCCGAGAGCAGACCCTCGCTCGGATCCGATGGATGGATCGGAACCGGCGCCGAGAGCATCGGATCCGAAAGACAAGTGTGCTCCGACCTGGAAGGAGCCGAAAGCACACTGACCCCCTCGGATCCGACAAGAAAGGACCCGACACACTCGAAGGAAGAGTCGGAGCCGAAGTACCCGATACTGTCGGTGCTGACCCACCCCTGGCTCCAACGCTGCCCAGGAAGCGGGTCGGAGAAGGAGCTATCAGGGCAAAGAAGGGTGTTGAGCTCCCCCCCGGAGGGGGGGGGGAGGCAGGAGCACTCCCATCTGCAGCTGGGCCTGGATGAACCTTCACATAATCCGGTCCAAATCTGTGTCAGAAAGGCTATGGCAGGATCTTGACCAGGCCACCGAGGCTGGCCGGGAGTGCCGCCTCGATGACCTCGACGAAGATCGGGTCTCCTCCTCCTCGGGTCCCGGTGAGAAGCATGGAGACCGGAGCCGAGAAGGAGGAGACCTAGAAGTCCTGGAGGGAGAAGCCCGCTTAGCCGGGAGGGCCGAAGCGGAGGCCTCGGCCCGCCGCTTGTGGTGCTTCTCCCTCCTTTTTTCTTTCCTCCTGTGCAGAAGCGGGAGATTGAGTCCTGGCTGGGGGGAGAGAGGCAGGAGTGGCCGCCACCGAAGCCTGGGAGGAGGCCACAGAAGCACCGGAGGCCAAAGCCGAATCTGGGGGCAAGAGTCCCGCTAGGATCAGCTTCGACCTCCGGTCCTTCAGTGCCCTGGGGTTGAACGCCGCGCAGATAGAACACCCAGAGGAGAGGTGTTCCACCCCAGGGCACCAGACACACCGAGTGTGGCCATCCGCTGGGGAGAGCTTATGGCCACACTCGGTGCACTTAGAAAATATCGGTTTTGGGGCCTCAGACATATTAAACTAAAAGGTAAAACTCACTCAGTAGGCCCCAAACACACTAAGACATACACGCACAAACTATGACCAGCGAGGGGTGGGGAGGAAGAAAAATTTGACTAAAATTTAGTAAGGTTAGCTAAAACTAGGGTTATAACAAAAAGGAACCTAACCAACACAAAACACTCACACAAGTTTAAGGGAGAAAATAATGAAACAAGGACTTATCTGACCAATTGACCAGGAGCTCACAATCTAGCTGCTGTTCAGAAGCGCGGCAAACTAGATCTGAGGTCAGTCAGGGTTGGCAGGGGATTATGGGTATGGGGAGGAGCTAGGAGCTCAGATCTAAGCTTTGTAAAGTTACCGGCTTGGATCCGAGATCGGATCCGTATCCCACAGGTTGCAGACCAAATGAAGTTAACTACTTCAGATGATGAGTTAATAAAGGACAGGCTTGTGTGTGGTATTAATAATGCTGCAGTGAGAAAGATTTTGCTTTGTGAATGTGATTTAACTTTAAGCAAAGCTATAGAGATTTGTCAAATCCATGAGCTCACAGAAATACACACAAGTATGCTTGTAAGTGATATGAGCATGATTTCAACAGCTTCTAGAGCAAGCGTAGACAGCAGGCAACACGTGGCAAGCAGAAGCAGGCCTAAGCACATGGCAGCTGCAACCCCTGTGGGATTCTCTGGGAGGACTCATGGCTTTCTGGCAGGTTCCAAGACTAGCTCAGTAAAACAGACATGTTCAGTGCAGTATAAGGGTGAGTCAGCAAAACTCAAATCAAGTCTTTTTGTTAACTGTCGTAACTGCGGAGCCAATCATGAGTCTAAAAGAGAGAAGTGCTTAGCATTTGGTCAGCAATGCCACAAGTGTAAAAAATGGAACCACTTTCCAAGCTTTTGTAAACAAAGTAAGCCTCATTCAGTTATTTAGAAAGGTCACTCAAAAAAGTAAGTTGATCACATAGAAAGCTGCAACCCTACCTTCTATTAAGATGGTGTATCACTGGTCGGTGAAAAGGTTAATGCAGTAGATTTACTGGCAAAGAATGAAGTATTTTGTACTGTCCTGATCAATGGCAAACCCACTGAGCTTAAAGTGGACACTGGTTCAAAGTGTAATGTAATGTCAGCAGAAACATTTGCTAAAGTGAGAGCTGGTGGGCAACTTAATTTGGCCAATTGTGCAAAGCTTGTTGCTTATGGAGTTGAAGATATTCAAACCGAAAGCTCAGTAGTACTTTCATGCTATTCGGCTGGGAACAGTTACAGCTTGCAATTTTATGTAGTCCAAAGACTTTTGCAGTCATTATTAGGTCTCAAGAGACATTTTAAGAATGAAACTGCTTTCTTTTACCAAAGAAGAACATCATGTAAGTACATATAGGTTCATAGGTTCATACTAGGCTATCTGCCCTAGGGCATTTATAAGCCTAGCCAGAGTGTGTATGGCTTTCGCCACCCATTTTAAATTAATTTTGCTATGCCCTTTTTCGAGGTTAGTATACTGTGCCTCTGTCTAACAGTGACACAGAAGTGATACCCGGGGTAAACCTACGATCTCCCATCCACTCATCAAGATTCCTCTTGAAGAGAGTCAATGAGGGACTCTGCCTAACCTGGACTGGGATTTTATTCCAGAGTGAAGGGAGCCTCTGGGTTATGAATCTGTCCCTCCAGCATGTCCTATTTATTTCAGTGCTGAGGTTTAAGTCCCTCGAGCGCGTAGCTCGATGGGATTTGGATTTTCTGAGGTGCAGCATGTTCATTAATTCCGGGTTGGACATGGCTTTACATGTCAGGCACAGATCGCCTCTGAGCAGGCGGTATGCCACTGAGTAGAGCTGGAGTTTCTTTAACCGGGCAGCATACGGCATCTGTTTGAGCGCCTTGATCCTCTTGGTGAGGTACTTTTGGGGTCTTTCCAGTTGCTGCAGGTGTCTGGTAAGGTACATCCCAAAAGGGGCATTGTACTCGATTATGGGCCTGATGAGGGATGAGTAAAGAGGCACGATGACCTCCCCTGATCTAGATGTGAATCCCTTCATGATTAGGTGGGCTATATAAAATGTTTTTCTAACCACTTTGGCTACGTGGTTGTCAAATGAGAGATTGCTATCAACTTGGGTCCCCAGGTCCGTAATTACTTCTTCTGTACTTAATGGATTACCACCTATGTGGTAATTTGTGGGCACTTTGTTTTTGCCAAAGGGGATGACTATACACTTTTTGGCGTTTAGCTTGAGGCCATGGCTCTGGCACCAGTTGTCTGTTTCTATGAGGCCCTTTTGGAGGATGCTTGTGTCGGCTGGAGAGTCGATTATGGCGCCCAGTTTGCAGTCATCTGCGAACTTGGTCAGCCACAGTCCTTCCATGTTGGCATGTACCTCCGAGAAATATATACCGAACAAGAGAGGTCCCAAGACTAAGCCTTGTGGGACGCCACTTGTAACTGGTTTGGAGTCTGACATGGCTCCAGCTATTCTAACCATGTGTGTTCTGTCCTTGAGCCAGTTTGCAACCCATCTAGTGACATAGGGGTTTATATTTAAGCTGGTGAGCTTATCTATAATGCCCGAGTGGGGTATTGTATCGAAGGCTTTTGCGAGGGCCAGGTAGGCTGTGTGGACCACCTTCCCCTTGTCAATGGCCTTGGTGACTGTTTCAAAGAAATCGACCAGGTTTAAGAGGCAGGATCTGCCCTTAACAAAGCCGAACTGGGTAGGATCCAGTGTCTGTAGGTCCCCAATATCTTTATTTTGTAAGGTCCATGATGATCCTTTCCATAGCTTTGCAGACCAAGCTAGTGAGACTTATGGGGCGATAGTTTCCAGGATCCGTTGAGGCACCACCTTTGTGGAGAGGGACCACTGTTGCTGTATGCCACTCTTTGGGTACATATCCTGTAGTAAGGCTGAGACTGAACAGTAGTTTTAGGTTTGGGTTTAGCTCTTCTTGGAGTTCATGTAGGACGCAGCCCAGGACACCGTCTGGTCCCATTGATGTTGTGTTTCTTGCTTTGGAGAGGGCAGCTCTTACCTGAGCATCTGAGATGTCAGGGGGGCAGCACTCTGCTGGGATAGATATTAGCCCTTTTGGTGGGGAGTGGGGGGGGGGGGGGGAGTTTGCGCTGAACCTGTCAGCTAGGATGTTGGCAATGTCTGTGGGTTCGGTGTATTTTTTGTCATTTTGGACTAATTCTGAGCATATCTGGGAATTCCCACCCAGGTTCCTAACATAACTAAAGAAAGCCTTGTGATTATCCTTAGTGTCCTGTGCAATTTTTCTCTCGAAGCTGGCCTTAGACGATTTTATGAGTGCCCATAGTTTTTTGCTAATTCTGATCAGAGATGCCTTCCCTTTTTTGGGATTTTGCTCTGACATGTAGTAGCTTCCTCCTTCTATTGTATAGTTTGTTTATGGCTGGGGTCCACCAGACAGGACGTCTGCCTTTGGAGGACTGGGTCTTGGTTTTATTTGGGATTGCATGATCCATGCATTCCTGAAGGTGTTCATAGAATGCATTTATAAAGGATTTTGTGGTCTGGGCCGTATTATCCACAGGCCCGGGAGCTTTGAAGGATTCCACCTCGGTTTTGAGGAGTGTGAAATTTGCTTTAGAGAAGTTTTTCACTGTGGTTTTCTGGGCATGGGGTGGGGTCGGGATGTGAATATCCAGTGAGATTAGTTTATGGTCTGATCTTACCAGTGAGGGATACACTTCTGGTCTGGAGCATAGAGTCCCCATGTTGGTGATGATCAGGTCCAGTATGTTTTCCCCTTTTGTGGGAGTGGTAACAAGTTGTTCCATAGCATTTGAGTTTATAAATTCTAGGAACCTTTGGGCTAGGGTGTTGGAGCTAGAGTAATGCTCCCAGTCTATGGTTGGGTAGTTGAAGTCACCCAATATAATGGTGTTTGGAGACACCTTCATATTTTCCAGTGTTCTCAGGAAGGCCGAGTGGGGTTCCTGGGTTTGGGAGGGTGGTCTGCAGCAGGCTATAAACTGGAAGGCAGTTTTACCCACTGTTAGTTGCACATGGATAGTCTCTGATGCTTTGTGCTGTGCCACCAACCTGGAGGTGTGGATATCTTTGACGAATATTGATACTCCCCCTCCTTTTGTGGTTCGGTCCAAGTTTTGGGGCCGAAAAGCATGGTATGAGGTATAACCTGGTAGTGCTGGGGTGCTCTCAAGAGCCTTGAACCAGGTTTCTGTTACTGCACAGATATCGATGTTCTCCATGCTAAGGAGAGTTTCGAAAAGTGCATCTTGAGGTTTAGACTTCTGGCGTTGAGTAGCATTACTCTTAGTTTCTTATCACTTGTGATACCTATGGAGGTGGGTTTGTCTTTTGAGCCTTGCCTAAAAAGGCACTATGGGGGAAGCAAGAGCCTTTGCCAATATCCGAAAGCCCAGGGGTGACAGGTGCAAGCCGTCCCTAGCGAAGCATCATGGCTTGTCGAGCATGTCATCCCAGGCTGACAGGCATTGGATCCCCTTTGAATGACACCAATACTTAAGCCAATTGTTGAAATTGATAATCTTGTCTTCATACTGTGGCATCATTTTTGGTGAGGGTAAGATGCTACTCAAGGTCAGGGTCATACCGGCCTGGGCTACATGCTCAGAGAGCTCCTCTATGTCTCTTTTCATGTAGTCCAGGGAGGTACGTCTCAGGTCATTCACACCAGCATGGACAATGACTGAGTCATATTTGTACTTGCCTTGGAGTGACCTGTTCCAGCTTTACTGTCCCAGCTGACCAGTTCCAGCTTTACTGATGATATTTTTTCAGAGTATGCTGATGTGTTCGACAAGCTAGCCAAACTTCCAGTTATGTACTCCATGAAGGTAGACCCAGAGGTCAGTCCAGTGGTCAGACCAGCAAGGAGAGTTCCAATACCTATGCAGGACAAAGTCAAGGTCCAGTTAGACAAAATGGTTTAACAAGGTGTGATTTGTCCAGTCACATAAACAAGTGAGTGGGTGTCTTCCATGATAGCTGCTCATAAGAAAAATTCAGATAAAATCAGAATATGCATTGACCCAAGAGACTTGAACAAGGCATTAATGAGACCTCATCATCCTATGTGCACAGTCAAGGAGGTTGCCGCCCTTATGCCAAATGCCACTGTTTGTTCTGTCTTAGATGTAGAGAGTTCATTTTGGCAAGTAATGCTTTCTTGCAAATCTTCACTACTGACTGCATTCAGTACCCAAGCTAAGCCATATTCCTGAAGTACCTTGGTCAACAATAGTGACTGCATATTTGAGTGGAACAATCAGCATTACTTAGTGTTGATAGACTCTTATTCAAACTGGTTTGGGACTGATTTGCTACCTAACCTAATGCCCAGTGGTGTTTTTACCAAGATGAAACATAATTTCTCAGTCCATGGTAGTAAACGCAAAGTTATTTCTGACAACGGTACCCAGTTTGCCAGTCAATTGTTTTAGAGATTTGCAAATGAGTGGGACTTTATCCAAGTTACTAGTAGTCCAGAATATCCTCAGTCAAACGATCTTGTTAAATGTGCAGTACAGAGTGCAAAGCAATTACTGGAGAGGTCAAAGCGTGACAATACCGATATCTTCTTGAATTTACTTAACCTCAGAAATATACCCCGTGACAATCTACTTTGCTCGCCTGCTCAGAGACTTCGATCCAGACAAACCAGAACAAACTTGCCTATCAGTTCTAGTTTGTTAGTGCCTAATGCTAAAAACAACAAAGCAATCAAAACTCAACTTTTTAAGAAGCATTCTTTTCAGAAGTTCAGCTATGATAAAATGAGCAGATTTCTTCTTCTGTTAAAAGGAGAGACTGTGGATGCAAATGGCGAAAGGCTTTGATTGAATTGGTCAAGTGAGAGGTGTATGTGCTGAGCTGAGATCCTTAGCGGAACCTGAGGATTTAGAATACAGGAGAAACCATGGGCAGCTTCTTCCTGTATCAGAAACGATATCGCAGCATCGCACCTGTGATACAGACTCTAGATCTCAGATCAACCCTGACAATATTCATACCAAACAATATGTCTCAGTATCCATTCCCGTTCCTGATGATGTCCCAGATGTCCCCAAATTGAACATTCCTTGAAGACAGTCCCCATTGGTAGATCCAATTCTGACTTTTATATTACATGATCAGGTCGTATTTGTAGACCTAGTGTAAAATACACAGCAACCTGGACATGATTGTTTTATATGTGTCTAATTTTGTATGATTGCATGTCAGAGAATTAATTCTGTATAACTGCATGTCAAAAGATCATTTCTTTGTAAACTGCATGTCACTGAACACTGTCATTTGGTATATGATCTATATCTCAAAAAGGGAGGATGTAGAACAGGGTGTGTTTATGTACCTTTAAGAAGCATTTCCAGATTTAATACGTGCAAATAAACAGTGAGCAAGTGCAGGCAGCAGTGCCATTTTGAGAGAACAGCCAGAGTGTTAGCATGTATGAGTGTGGTAGTCAGTCTGTTTATAAGTTTATTTAAGTTTAAGTTACAAAGCCTTATTCCTGCTGTGTTTGTGTGTTTTGAACTGAAACCACGAATGTTCATCTGTTTTATTCTGACCAGACAAGTGACACTAACTAATCTACAATTATTTTTTAACAATTTACTATTAAATTGTTTCCTCTAAACAGGAAGTTTTTGAAACTGCCAACAGCACAAAAAAAAGGAAAAAAGAAGAAGAAGAAGAAGCAAAGAAGGGAAACTTAAAAGTCCCTGATGCTTAGTAAATTATGAGGGAGGAAAAAAGACAATAATAGTAATAACAATAACAATAAATCAATCTAGCTTACCTGACCAAAACCACCAGCTTGAGAATGGAACAAAGTCTGGAAGCAACGTGCAGCAAATGAGATCTGGGGACTTGAGGAAGGTATGGTGCACTGCGGGTAGACGGAGGAGCTCGAGACTCAGATCCTAAGTCTAGGAAAGTGGCCAAGTCAAATCCAATGTTGGATCCGAGACCCATTAGTGAGGTGGAATGAAAAGGGCAACATCAGCTCTTAGAATATATGCAGATAAATATAAAGGTAGAGTACAAAATAAGCAATTTACTGATGACCCAAAAAATTTTATAGAGAAAAGGTAAACAAGGCAAAAGGAATTGAAACACCACCAAAAAAAGAAGAAATTGATACATTTTGGAGAAATATCTATGCAGGTCCTGTGAAGCCTAACAAAGATGCTAAATGGATAGAAGTAAAATGTGCAGGTTATAAAATAGTGTAACGTAATAGCCAGAGTGATAGAAACAAAGTCAAGAAAAGCTCCTAAATGGAAAACCCCAGGCCCAGACGCAGTAAGATATAACCATGAATTATATGTGCACCATGAACAGACACCAGCCTGGTTAACAATAAGAAAAATAATACTCCTAATTAAGAGCGAACTTGCAAGCTCTCCTAAAATCAATAGACCAATAACTGGCCTTGCAATGCCATATAAACTATACACCGGAATTGATGCCGACAGAGTTTACAGTCATTAAGAAGAAAATTCAATCACAGAACAAAAGGGCAATAAAAGAAAGTCATATGGAACAAAGGATCGCTTGTTGTTAAATAAAGTCATAATGGAGAACTGTAAAAAGGGGAAGAATCTAAGTATGGCATGGATAGACTATAAAAAGGCATTTGACAGCACCCCACATTTATGGATAAATAAGTTCTTAAAAATGTATAAGATACACACTACACTGATCTATTACATTACAACGACCATGAAACTGTGGCAAACCACTTTGCAGTTAAACCATGATAAAGGACAATTTATTATTGCAGGGATAAAAATTCAAAGGGGGATATTCCAGGGTGACTCTCTGTCACTGCTGCTATTTTATCTAGCTTAACCCATTAAGCTGTCTACTTAACAGATTTGGTCATGGCTACAATTTGGCTCCCAGAAAACAACAGTGTAAACACTTGTCAGATTCTTTTTGTAGATGATTTAAAACTGCATAATTCATCAGATGAGGAAATGACAGCACAACTGCAAGTGGTCAAAATTTTTCAGATGATATAACAATATCACTTGGTCTCGATAAATGTGCAAAAGCAACATTTAAAGCAGGAAAGCGGCAGCACCAAGAAAAAAAGAAGTGATGTCTTACTATAACATTCCATCTGGGTTGTCGATCTTCACTAATCCTTAACTGTGGGCCCGGTTCCGAGCCTCGGAACCGACTCAGCCATTTACTTCAGTTCACGCCTTCCAAACTCTCAATCTAGGCTCTACCCATAATGCTCCTCTGTGAATTACCTCAGATCAGGCTTGCCTAATATAGTGGCAGACAAAAAAGTAACACCTCCTAAAGAGACCAGATCTGCACCCTTATTTTGAAGCCAGTCATTGGAAATATTGAATCCACTAAGAGTCTTTGGCCGGGGGAAGGAGGGTGGGAATGTCAAGGATTAGTGAAGATCGACAGCACAGATGGAACATTATAGTAAAACATAACTTATTAATCTGATGTTGTCAATCTTCATGTAATCCTTGACAGTGCGACAGAGTCCCTAGCTAACTGTATCTTGGGAGGTCTCACGAAAAAATATTCTTGTGCACCATCGAACGGAATCATTCACATCCCCTGGAGACCTGGTCCAATTTGCAATAAGTTATAAAAGTATGAGGAGATGCCCATGTAGCTGCTGCACAAATGCCATCTAAGGAAGCTCTAGCATGAAAACCTGCGGAAGCTGCAACAGCTCTAGTTGAATGAGCTTTCACAGGACGTGGCAGTTGGAGACCCTTTGGATGACAAATAAAGTTGATGCAATCCCCAAGTCATTTAGCTAAGGTAACCTTAGAAACTGGGTAACATAAAGAAAGTGAGGAAAAGGCAACAAACAGCTGGTCGGATTTTCTGATATCCTTTGTTCTGTGAAGGTAAAAATGTAATTGCTTGTGAAAGTCAAACAAGTGTAGACAGTACTCTCCCTTATTGGAGAAATTAGGGAAAACGACTGGTAGGTGCAAGATTTGATTGATATTAGATTCCAAAATTACCTTTTGCAAGAAGAAAGGATTAGTCCTGAGGAAAACCCTGTCCTTGTGGAATTTTAAATAGGGGGGCTTGCAGGACAAAGCTTGAACTTGTGATACTCTTCTCGCCGAAGTAACAGCTAATAAAAACAAAGTTTTCCATGTCAAAAATTTTAGGTTGCTGAAAGTTCAAAGGGGGATAGAGTAGGAGATTGTAGAACTAAGGGCAAATCCCATGGAGCAGTGGGTTCTTTAAATGGAGGCCTTAACACTAGGATTCCTTGCAAAAAGGCTTTAAAAGTTTAAGTGACATAAGTGAAGAACCATCCAAACCAATATGGAAGTTGGATATCGCAGCCAGGTGGACCCAAATGGTAGAGGCTGAAGAGCCAGATTGATAAAGAATGGCCAGAAATCCAAGACTTTATCCATGGGAGCTGCATAAGGGTCAATGTCATGGTTAAGAGTCCATTTAGCAAATTTTCCCCATTTATTATGCTACAGTTTTCTAGTAGAAGGTTTATGATGGGCCAAAATGATTTTTTGTACAGGTGAGGTAAGGGAAGAATACCTGGCAATCATGGGAATTGGAGAAGCCATGCAGTGAGCTTGATTGGAGATTCGGATGGACCATTCCTTCTGGATGAGATAATAGATCTGGAGCTGGGTCCAGAATCCAAGGTTTCCGAAGCAGATGAGGCCAAATGAAGGGACACAAAACCTGTCGTGGCCAGAAGAGGCAATGAGGATAATTGTGTTCTCTGACTTCTTGGTTTTCTTTACAAACTGAGACATCAGGGGAGCTGGGAGAAAGGCATACAGGAGACCAGGGGGCCAACTGTGGAAAAGAGTGTCTCTGCGTGACTCCCTCAGAAAGGGGATTAGGGCAAAGAAACTGCTGCATTTGTTGTTCAGATGGGATGTAAACAGATCACAACAAGGTTAGCCCCAGTGGAGGAAAATATTTTCAGTCCCAGCAGGATTGAAAGACCACTTGTGAGGCATCAGAATAGTTCTGCTTAACTTGTCCGCTATCACATTGGATATGCCCTGAATATGCATTGCCAACAAGAAGCTATTGGAAAAAATCGGCCATTGCCAAACTCTAAGGGCTTCTCGACAAAGTGAATAAGATGTGGTTCCCCCTTGTTAGTTGACGTACCAGACTACTGGCATGTTGTCCATCTAAATTGCCACTGTTTCCAGGGGGAGGGTATCTTGAAATGCTTGCAACGCTAAAAACATCGCCCTCATCTCTAGAACATTGATGTGCAAATTGGCCTCCAGTTGGGACCAAGTGCCTTGGACTGTCCTTCCCAGATCATGCTCTCCCCATCTGGGAAGTATCCGTGTGGAAGGAGAAGTGGACGGCCTGAAAGAATCTCATTGTAATGGAGCCACCAACACAGGTCTTGTTTGCAGCGATTGCTGATTAAGATGTGATACATCGGTTGATTCATTAACGGTGACTGGGAGGCCAGAAGCCATTGGAGACCCTGCATGTGATATCTGGCTAAGGGAACTAGAGTTACTGAGGCTGCCATCGAGCCTAGCGCCTGTAGAATCAGTCTGGCTTGAACACTTCTGTTCTGAATAATATGGTTTACTTGTGATCTGATCTTTTGGTGTCTCTCTACTGGGAGTGAAGCAATACCTGTAACAGGGTTTAACAGAGCTCCAACAACTTCCAGCTGTTGAGTAGGTTGCAGATGTGACTTTTCGTAATTTACTGTAAGACCTAATGAAGTGCAAAGATGCAGGGTGTAATTTCTTGTCCTTTCGAGTTGACATCTGGTGGTAGCAGTAAGGAGCCTGTCATCGAGATAAGGAAAAACTCGAAATCCCAACAGTCTGAGATGAGTGGCTATCACTGCCATGCATTTGGTAAACACCCTGTGGGCTGCGGTGAGGTCAAAGGTTAGTGCTTAGGACTGAAAATGACTGGCTCCCAGTTGGAAGCGCAGGAATCTTCTGGAGTGTTTGTCCATTTTTATAAGGTAATACATATCCAATCATATTTTTCCAAGAAAGGAAGTATTGACTGAACTGAGACCATCCGGAATTTTGTTTGCTGAACTGCCTTGTTGAATGGGCTGAGATCATAAATGAGTCTCCAGTCCCCTGTATTTTTGGGTACTAAAAAGAATCTTGAGTAAAACCCAGATCCTCTCTGGTCTGGTGGGACTTCTTGCATGACTCTTTTTTCAAGCACTTTTTGAATTTCTATGACTGCTGCTTCCCTGTGACTGAGTGGAACTTCCAGGAGTCTTTTTTGTGTTTTTGGATTTGATGAAATGGGAATGAAGTAGCCTCTACAAATGATCCCCTGAACCCATTTGTCCGATGTTATCTGTAGCCAGGCAGATTGGTGCAGGGATAATAGTCCCCCGACTGCCTCCAGAGGAAGACAAATGGGCCTCCATTCAGGAGTGTTGGTAGGAGTTACCAGAGAGAATCTCTGGACCCCTGGTTCTGTGGGCCACCTCAGCCTCTAGAATGGCATATTCAATTGTTACCTCCCCATCTGCCCGGGGAGAAGTCCTTTTTGCATGTGAGTCCTGTAAAGGCCCTTGGGAATTTTTGAACAATAGCCTTCCACTTCTCTGGTTCCTAGAGTAGGGCTGTTGAGGAGTGGAGAAGTGCATGCATATGGCAGACAGAGTCTTCCCATCTTTCTCACATCTGGACAGTGTATCTTTTACCTTGGGTCCAAACAGGGATGATCCGTTAAATGGAGCATTGATGAACAAAGATTTAAATGGCTCCACAAAGTCACACAACCGCATCCAGGCGTGTTTCCTAATGGCTATGCCTGAACCCACTGCTCATGTCATCCCTTTGGCTGGGTGGGCAATTAGCCTCATGGACAAGTTGGAAATTGATTCGAGGGTGGCGAGCTGAGAGGTAACCTTGTTTCGAACCTCTTTGGCTACTGCTCTGGTAACAGTATCTGACAGCTCTTTAATCAGATCTCTTTGCAAATTGGTAAAGTGAGCCATGTAGTTCAAAGACCTGAGAGCGAAGGTTGATGAAGCATAAATGTGCTTCCCAAACTTATCCATAGTTCTAGACTTCTTCTTAGGAGGATGGATAGTCGGACTTTCCTAAGCAAGTTCCTTTTTTGTGGTTGTCGTTATCACCATGGCATCTACAGGGATACCTTTAGTCCAATGCTGCTTGTCCTTAGGTACAGAAAAGATCTGGTCAGGCCTCTTGGGGATCAGCTCGATGGAGTCAGAAATTTTCTAGGCCCACTGAGTGATCAGTTTAATAAGCTCATCAGTGGGTGGAGACATCCAAGAGGTAGCAGGCTGGGCACGAAAAGCCTCCAGGTATACTGATTCCTCTGAGGAAGGCTGGAGGGAAGTCCAGCCACCCCTCTGTTTCAGGATTTCCAGGATGTCTGTGAAGGAAATATCATCACTGGCGACCTGAAGGAACCTTCCCCCTCATCAAAATGGGTATCCTCAGTGAAGGACTCCTCTGGGGGAGTCTAAGTGCTTCCTCTTGCACTTTCACTTTGAAGGTACTTCCTTAGGGGGATGTTCCAGGAAGTATCTGAAGAAGAACCCACTAAGGCTTCTGTGCCCCCTGTCACAGGGATGAGGCTGGAGGAAGCTTTGGTCAAGAGGACACAGATGTTTGGCCCGACAGGGATGGAAAGGACTGGGAGTCCACAATGGACAAGGCCTTCTCCATGATTTGGAAGGCCAGCTCCCCTGTACATGGATGAGACCCCAGAACTGGAATAGACTCCTTCGGAACCATGGTCCCACCCTGCACCGAGGAAGACCCCTCTGAAGCAGAAGCCTGGGTCAAGATAACAAACACAGAGGCACCGAGGGGCAGGGAAGGTTCCAAAAGAATGGAAGTAGAACCATGTCCCTCAGAACCAGCCATGAAGCCTAGACCCTGGGAGGTCTCTGGTTCCAACAAGCCAGAGAAACGCAAGGCAATTCTTAGTTCTGGAGAACAGACTCTAACCAAAACTGAGACAGTCGGAGCCAGGCAGGTCACTGCTAGGGGTTCTAAAGACTTGACTGGAGTTGGAGGAAGAAGGTGAGACGGTGCCGAAGGACAGGTCCCATTACCAAGTTGGCTGGGGATCAGTGATGGAGGTAATCCCCTCGATATCAGGAGCTAGTCCACTAGCCTCATTTTGTCTGATTCTAACAGAGTCTTAGTGGAGTGAATGGAAGATGCTGAAGGAGACTTAGGCGGTCTGGGTTCCATGAATGGGCTAGGTGGTCAATCCACAAATTGATCCACCGGAGAAGAATAGGTAGTTCTTGGTAAAGTCCTCAAAGTAGTCTGCTTCGGTACCAATAAAACCTCTGGTAATGAAGCTGCAGGTATCTGTTCAGAGGCAATGGTTGGTGCCAAATCACTCTTGCCTATCAGTGCCATGGAAACTGTCGACACTGTAGGCTATTTAGACAATTTGGCAGATGGTTCCAAGGAACTTCTCGGTACCGAATGAGAACGTTTCTTAGGTTTAGAAGAAGAGGAAGAGGAGAAGGATGAGCTGGCTTTGGTTTTGGGACCCGATATGGTGTCTACAACAGACCTTTCAAAACCAACTTGTTTCTCATCTCAGTCAAAGTCCTGGTGGAGAAACCATGACAGATGGCACAGTCCTCTTGCAGGTGGGCAGCGCCTAAACAAGAAACACAAGAGATATGCCCATCTGAATTGGGCATCTTCCTCTCACACTTTGGCACCTCTTGAAGCCAGAGGTGCCCTTGGAAGATTTATCAGCCATGACAGACAAAATAAGGTGCAGCACTTATAGCACTCACACACACACGCACACACGCACACACACACACACACACACACACGCACGCACGCACGCACACACACACACACACACACACACACACACACACACACACACACTCACAAAGAGGGGAAAAGGAAAGAAATAAGAAGTTATGTACTCACCATAACGTTCCATCTGAGTAGGTAAACTTCATTTGTCTGCAACCTGTGGGATACGGATCCGACCTCGGACCCGAGCCGGCAACTTTACAAAGCTTAGATCCAAGCTCCTAGCTCCTCCCCTTACCCATAATCCCCTGCCAACCCTGACTGACCTCAGATCAAGTTTGCCCGCAACCACTATAGTGTAAAACTAACTATCTTATCAGAATGGTACATCACTATATGACATGAAAACACATCTGAAGGTCAGGGGGACGGAGGGGGGGGGGGAACGGTTGCAGACAAATGAAGTTTACCTACTCAGATGGAATGTTATGGTGAGTACATAACTTTTTAATCTGAAGTAGTTAACTTCATTTGGTCTGCAACCTGTGGGACAGAGTCCCCAGCTACCTAAACCTTGGGCAGCCTTCATGGAAGGATGTTCCGGAGCACTGCGGAGCCAAAAGAAGTTCTCCCTCTGGATGTAATGTCCAATTTATAATGACTGATGAAAGTATAAGATGAGGCCCAAGTGGCTGCTGAACAGATATCATCCAAGGAAACCCTGGATTTAAAGGCGGCAGAAGTAGCCATAGCCCTAGTTGCATGGGCACAAACTCCTTGAGGTGCGGGCCTGCCGGAATTTTGATACGCTGTAATGATACACTGCGAGATCCATCTCGATAAGGAAACTTTCGAGACCGGTTTACCTAAATTAAATTTGGCAAAGGAGACGAACAACTGGTCAGATTGTCTATGACCAGATGTCCTATGAATATAAAATCTAAGTTGTCTGTGTACGTCCAAGGAATGTAATTTGTACTCCCCTTTGTTCTTGTAGTTAGGAAAGAATACCGGCAAGTTGATAGATTGGTTGATATTAGATTCAGAAACTACCTTCGGAAGAAAAGAGGGATTGGTCCTGAGGTAAACCCTATCCTTGTGAAAGGCTAAGTATGGGGGTTTGACAGAAAGAGCTTGCAATTCGGATACTCTCCTGGCTGAGGTAATAGCCACAAAAAAGGCTGTTTTCCACGACAAATATTTGAGGTCTACTGAAGACGCCGGTTCGAAGGGAGGGGCTGTCAGGGCTTGTAATACCAAAGTCAAATCCCATGGGGGTACCGCTTCCTTTATTGGAGGTCTAAGAAGAAAGGTGCCCTTTAGGAATGTTTTGCACAATTTTGTAGAGATCAAAGGGCCCATTTCAGTACCTACGTGGTAATGAGAGATAGCTGCCAACTGAACCTTAACCGTAGAACAGCTAGCTCCGTCATTAAAAAGACCTGAAAGAAAGTCCAGCACCGCAGGCAAGGGGGCTGTAAAAGGGTCCAAATGATGGCGTTCTGCCCAGATAGAGAAACGCTTCCACTTACTACCATAGACCTGCCTAGTAGAGGGCTTGTGAGCTGCTACTAGGATAGTTTTAACTGGAGAAGAGATACCGGGAGTCCTAGCTACAAGTGGAACTGGAGCAGCCAAGCCGTAAGCTTGAGGCTGGCCAGGTCGGGAAGTGGGGGTCCCTGGGGGTGGGAGATTAGATCCGGAAGGGGATCTAGAATCCAGGGCGGATTCACTCGATGAGACCAGAGGTAAGGGAACCAAGCTTGGCGAGGCCAGAATGGGGTAATGAGGATCATCCTGCTCCCCAACCAACTGGCTTTCTGAAGAAGTTTCAGCATGAGGGGAAGAGGAGGGTAGGCATAGAGAAGACCGGGTGGCCAAGCATGCACCAAGGCGTCCCTCGGGGCTTCCCCCGGCAGGGGGAATGAGAGCAAAGTAATTGTTGCATTTCGTGTTTGAAGGAGATGCGAAAAGATCGCAACAGGGCTGCCCCCAAATGGCAAAAATTTGACTCGCTACTCGAGGATTGAGGGACCACTCGTAAGGTGAAAGGATGGTGTGACTCAGTCTGTCCGCCAGGATGTTGGGCCGTCCCGGAATGTGCGTTGCAATGAGAAAGCGGTTGGTGGAGATCGCCCATTCCCACATTCTCATGGCTTCTCGACAGAGTGGGTAAGACTTGGTTCCCCCTTGTTTGTTGATATACCATACCACAGACATACTGTCTGTTTGGAATGCAATTGTTCCTACAGGGAGAAGGCTCTGAAGTGCTTGCAACGACAACAGCACTGCCCTCATCTCTGGAACATTTATGTGCAATAAGGTCTCCGAATCGTTCCACGTGCCTTGGACCGCCCTGCTCGAATAATGCCACCCCCACCCCAGACGAGAGGTGTCCATGGTCACCGTGGCGAGAGGGGGGGGCCGTGGCAAAGGGGGGTCCCGCCTGGAGGTCCGGCGATTGAAGCCACCAAACGAGAGCCCTCTTGCAGGCCCTGCTGAGAGAAATGCGGTGACTGAAGGGGTAGTGAAGAAGGGACCATTGGACTTGAAGAGTCCACTGTAAAATCCTCATGTTCAGATGCGACATGGGAAGGAGGTTTATAGCGACTGCCATGGACCCCAGGGCCCTCAGGACCAGTCCGGCCGGAGGTTTTGAAGACTGAAAGATGGCCCGCACATGTGCCCTCAAAGTGTGTAACTGGTCGGAAGTTAAGAAGGCTAGTTGCCTGTTGGTGTCCAGTCTGCCCCGATAAAGTCTAACACCTGAGTCGGGGTGAGAGAGGACTTGTTCGAGTTTATGGTGATCCCCAGTTGTGGAGCAAGGCTGAGAAAGTAGTCCCTGGCTAAGTATAGTAGATGCCTTGTCGGGGCGGTGAGAAGCCAGTCGTCCAGGTACGGGAAGACCTGCATTCCCTGGAGTCTCAGGTGGGCCGCAATCACTGCTAATACATTGGTGAACACCTTGGGGGCTGAGGTGAGACCAAAGGGGAGGACCCTGAATTGGTAATGACTGGCTCCCAGCCGGAAGCGGAGAAACCTCCTGGACCGTTCATCCATTAGTATGTGGTAGTACGCGTCCTTGAGGTCTATGGAGCACATCCAGTCGCTCTCCCGCAAGAGGGGGAGAATAGATTGAAGAGTGACCATCCGGAACTTTTCTTTGGTTACTGCCAGATTTAGTAGGGAAAGATCGAGAATGGGCCTTAGGTCCCCTGTCTTTTTTGGCACCAAAAAGAACCTGGAGTAGTAACCCGATCCGGACTGGCCTGGGGGGACGTGCTGGATGGCTCCTTTTTCTAAAAGCAGCCAAATTTCCACAGCTGCTGCCTCCCTCTGATTGGGTGGAACATCGGGGAGGCATCCGGGGGTGTCGGGACTGTAGGAAAAGGGAATTCTGTATCCTATGGATATGATACGAAGCACCCAGCGGTCTGTTGTAATGGACTCCCAAGCTGCCAGGTGCTTCGAGAAACGCCCCTCGACTGCCTCCAGAGTGGAGCAGTCGGGCAACCCTTCAGGGTTGCTGCATGGGTCGATCAGAGAAGGTTTCTCTGGACCCAAAGTTCTTCGGGCCCCCTCTGCCTCTAGGGCGGTGTCCACCCTGTCCTCCAGAGCGGACTGGGATTGTTGCGACTTTCGGAACCACATCTTCTTCTGTCCCTTTTGGTTCTTGGATAAGGACCTCTGGGGAGCAGAGAAGCGGACTCCGACGGCAGACGACGTCTTCCTGTCCTTTTCGCTCTGGACCAAAGTCTCGCGAACTGTCTTGCCAAATAGGGCAGAACCATTGAAGGGGGCATTCGTAAAGGACACCTTGAAGGGTTCCGCGAAATCACAATGTCGGAGCTAGGCCTGGCGCCTCATAACTAGGCCTGCTCCACTGGCTCTAGCGGCCCCCTCTGTAGCATGGGATAAAAGCCACATAGAGGTGTTTGAAATAGACCTAAGAGTGGCCATGCGAGTGGAGTACAACTGTTTGTCCTCCCCCGACATGGACTCCGGGGGCGATGCAGCGTACTCTTTGATAAGGTCTCACTGCAGTCGAATGATATGTGCCATGTAGTTCAGGGACCTTACAGAGAAGGTCGCTGAACTAAAGACGTGCTTCCCGAGACGGTCCATCGAGCGAGACTCCTTGCTCGGGGGATGGACCGAGGGACTCTCTTGGGCTAGCTCCCTCTTGGTGGCTGCCGCCACCAACATGGCATCTACGGGGGGTCCCTTGCTCCAATGGGATTTCTCTGCGGGAGGGCTCAGGATCCTGTCGGGACATTTGGGGACTGGCTCCACAGTGTCCGGCTCCTTCCACGCCCTAGTGGTGATAAGGTCCACTAAGGGGTCGGCCGGAGGGGAGACCCAAGAGGTAGATGGGCCTGCTTCAAATGCCTCCAGGAACACGGATTCATCCGAGGAATCCTTGGGGGCAGACCAACCCCCTCTTAACCTAAGCATTTCCATGATGTCCCCAAAGGAGACATCCTCGGGGGGGTGACCTTGGTGAGCCTTCCCCCTCATCCAAATCCGTGTCTTCTGTCAAGGACTCAGGGGAGTCCACGTGCCTCCTCTTACACTTCCGCTTGTGAGGAACATCCTCAGGGGGATTGTCCGAGGACGACTCACCAGCAACGTCTTGTTCCAGGGGAACGACCTGAGACGTCAAAGCAGGCTGTCCCTGTGGCCGGGCGATGGAAGCCCTGCCCAAACGAGAGGGAGTGCGGGATGGAGCTGTAGCAGGGAGCGGGGGCCTGGATGCACTCAACAGAGCCCTCTCCATCACATCGAAGGCCGAGGGAGAGCCACTCTCTCTAGAATCCGAGAGCCGACCCTCACTTGGATCTGATAGATGGATCAGAGCCGAGACCATCGGATCCGAAGGGCCAGTGTGCTCCGACCTGGACGGAGCCGAAGACACACCAAACCCCTCTGATCCGAAGCTCAGAGCACGGCTCCGAGAGCTCGGATCCGACAAGGATGGATCCGGAAAACTCGAAGGGAGAGTCAGAGCCGAAGTACCAGATACTGTCGGTGCCGACCCACCCCCGGCTCCAACGCTGCCCGGCTCTGAGCGCTCCGAACCCGGGAAGCGGGTCGGAGAAGGAGCTATCGGGGCAAAGAAGGGTGTTGAACTCCCCCCCCGGAGGGGGGGGGGAGGCAGGAGTACTCCCATCAGCATTTGGGCCTGGATGAACCTTCGCATCACCCGGTCCAAATCAGCTTCAGAAAGGCTACGTGTTGATCTCGACGAGGCCACCGAGGCTGGCCGGGAGTGCTGCCTCAATGACCTCGACGGAGATCGGGTCTCCTCCTCCTCGGGTCCCGGTGAGAAGCATGGAGACCGGAGCCGAGAAGGAGAATACCTGGAAGCCGTAGAGGGAGAAGCCAGCTTAGCAGGGGGTGGCCGAAGCGGAGGCCTCGGCCCGCCGCTTGTGGTGCTTCTCCCTCCGTTTTTCTTTCCTGACCTCCCTCTCCTCCGGCGCCGAAGTGGGAGATTGAGTCCAGGCCGGGGGGAGGGAGGCAGGAGTGGCCGCTGCCGAAGCCTGGGAGGAGGCCACAGAAGTACCGGAGGCCGAAGCCGAATCCGGGGGCAAAAGTCCCGCCAGGATCAGCTTAGACCTCCGGTCCTTCAGTGCCCTGGGGTTGAACGCCGCATAGATAGTGCATCCAGAGGAAAGGTGTTCAACCCCAAGGCACCGGACGCACCGAGTGTGGCCATCCACCGGGGAGAGCTTATGGCCACACACAGTGCACTTAGAAAAGATTGGCTTTGGGGCCTCAGACATAACAAAGAAAACACACTCACTAGGCCCCAAACACACTACACACAGAACTACGCACCAGCGAAGGGGAGGGGAGGGTAATTTAACTAAAATTAACTAAAAAAAAGTTCAACTACGAGAGTTACACCAAAGGGAACCTAACACAACACACTCGTACGCTAAAAGGTAGAAGAAAAACAAAGTTTTAAATTTTTTCACAACTCTGTAAAGACCCTAGAACCAGGAGCTCAAAATCTAGCTGCTGACCACAAGCGTGCCAAACTAGATCTGAGGTCAGTCAGGGTTGGCAGGGGATTATGGGTAAGGGGAGGAGCTAGGAGCTCGGATCTAAGCTTTGTAAAGTTGCCGGCTCGGATCCGTATCCCACAGGTTGCAGACCAAATGAAGTTAACTACTTCAGATCATTTATTATATATTTTTTTATCTCATACTTAGCAAGGAAAGAAAGGTACCAACAATGGTAACCAGAGTTATCTAAAAGGTAGAGAAAATAGAAAATAGTACCAGCAATGGTATGTAAGGAACTACCCAAAGGTAGAGGGAAGAGAAGGGACACAGATCACTCACATGCCCACAAAGCAAAGACAGGAGTGAGTAGAAAGTGGAAAACACATAGATAGAGAAAATATGATGGAAAAATGAGAAAATACTTACACTAACCAACTGCCAAAGCATGAGAGAGGTTGGATGCGTCTGACACACGAAGCGACAAATGTGATCTGAGGTAATTCACAGAAGAGCATTATGGGTAGAGCCTAGCTCAAGAGTTTGGAAGCTGAAGTAAATGGTCAAGTAGGTTCCGAGGCTCGGAACCGAGCCCACAGTCAAGGACTACGTGAAGATTGACAACATCAGATCATCAGTTTGGGACACAAATGCGATATAAAAGAACTTGAGCAAAAGGGACTATATAAATATTTGGGAAATGATGAAGGATCATCAATAAAACATGAATGAATGCGAATACAACTTAGTAAGGAATATTTAAGAAGACTTAAATTAATACTGAAAACAGCATTGACATCTAAGACCAAAGTCCAAGCTATAAACCAATTTGTTCTTTCTGTCCTAACTTATAGTTTTGGAGTGACTGACTGGCCCCAAAAGGTGTTGGATAGGTTGGACAGGAAAACAAGAAGGATGTTTCATGCTCATCAGATGATTTAGAAAAATGAGTGTGTTTCAAAATTATATATTCCCCATTCTGAAGAAGGTATGGGCCTCCTCAAAATTGATTACATGTGTAGATCTGCAATCGTGGGACTGCATAGACATCGACTGACCTCACAAGACCTAAATGTAGTGAAAGTTTTGAAACACGGGGAGAGTAAGTCTAAGATGACTTCCATGCTTAGTTTAGCAGAAGCATATCGGCGTCAAGCGGGAATGGAAATCAAACCAGAAGTAGATAAAAATCACGTAGCAACTGAGTGTGCCAAAAAACAAAAGAAAGAATATAAGGTTAAGGATCAGATGAGAAGACAAGAAATGTGGAAAATGCATAAATATAGTTGCAAGTATAGAAAACTCTTGGAACAACCTCATGTTAATCAGGAGTGCACGCAGGAATGATTAAAGAGAGGTGAATTTAAACCAAAAGATGAAAGGTTAATATCAGTGGCCCAAAACAGTGGACTACGTACATGTTGGTTTACAAAGTCTATTGAATATGTGGGAGAAACAGACAACTGTAGGTTTTGTAAAACAGAATTGGAAACAGTTGCACATCTTGTTGCTGGCTGTGATATACTAATGGCAGAAGGACTGTATACTGAAAGGCATAATAATATGGCAAGAGTGTTGCATTGGGGATTGTGCAAACATGAAGTAGCTAAAAAGCACTGGAAACGTGAGCCACAAAACATCATAGAAAATGATGAAGTTTATATCACATTTGATCACCCATTACCAACAGTTCAAAAAATAGATGCTAGAAAACCAGACATAGTAGTCCATTGAAGAGAAGACAAAAGTAGCATTGATTACTGAAATTCCTACACCCAGGGACTACAGTGTCTTGTGTAGACAGAGACACAAAGTCATAAAAGTACCAGGATTTGCAGGCAGAAATTAAGGCAATATGAAAGAAAGATACCCAGGCAGTTCCAGTAGTAGTAGTAGTAGGAGCAATGGGTCTTATAAAAAAGAATTTACAATCATGCTTAGATATGCTAACGATATATGTAACTCCATACGAATTGCAGAAGAAATCATTATTGAGCACATTGCGGGTGCTGTGAAGATCACTTCTGGCTAACACCAAAGACTGAAAAAATACCAATTTCATGAATTTTAATCCTACTTTGACTTAGGAATGGGGTCCATTCCCATCATCGTATTAGAAACCCATAAGACTTGGAGAAATTAAAAAGGCTGAAACAAAGCAGAAAATGACTGATTGTACAATTAAATGATTGCAGAGAAATTATGGAAGTTGGCTAGAGAAAACAATAGGAATAACGTAACAGGTCATTTGATAAAGTGCTCTATTTCATGACCAGATAAGACTGAATCTGACAGCTCGGTCTATAGCCAGGAACACCAGGCTAATGACTTTTGATATAATTGTTTTGTACTGAGTGTTAATGATACAGCTTGCACTACATCTTAGTAAATTTTTGCTTTAAGTAGTTTATTGGTTCATTATTTATTTATTTATTTGACATCTGTTGATCAGGAGTGTCCAACTGAGCAAAAGCCCTTTTTCAGTGGAGGCACTGGTTCCTTCTGGCAGCAGAAGAAGGTTTCCAAGCTAATTGAGTAAGTTGCTTACTACTGAGGCTGAATTCAACTATCTTGCTGTTGGCCGTAGTATTTTTTAGTTTTATTCCATGTTATAAATAAGGCAACTTCATTTGATGAACCTTTCATTTGCTAGGCTAACCTAAACATCAAGCTAAGCACCCATTTTTCCGATGTTTTGTGATCAGATAAAAACAGATCTGTCTACTCAGTTTGATGCCAGGAACACCAGGCTAAATGACTTTTGATATAATTGCATAATATTGATGACTTTTGTTATAATTGCATAATACTGAATATACTGATACAGCTTGCACTGCTTTTTTTACTGTTTTTTTTAACTTAGTTTACTGGTTCCTTCTGGTGGCACAGGAAGGCTTCCAAACAAGATGAAGGCATTGCCTGCTATTAAGGCTGAATTCATGTGTCTTGCTATTGGTTTGTGTGCTATATTGAGCTTTTTGTTGCCTTAGTAGTATGTTAAAAATAAGGCGAATTAGATGATTCCAATCAAGCAATAACACAACTCTCTGCACAGTACAGATTGAGTCATTTACAGCCTTAACTTCGTCTATACCACCTATCCCCCCAATTCCTATTGTACGATAAATAGTACTAACCAGCACTGCATTGCATGATGACCCGCACTGTTCACCTCGTGTTCCTTTTCTACTTTAATAAAGCAACACACAGCTACCTGACATTGCCCTAAGCAGGCCATGCTTGCTCTATGCAACCTAAAACAGACTGTTGCAAAACAGCTTTACACTCTCCATATTAAGTTTAAATGTAAGCTAAAAAACTTATTTTAGTCAAGTAGTGCAAAGCTAAGGTAAAAGTCTCACTTAACCCAAATGCTAAAGTAATGTACTTTTTGCAATCAAATCCAAGTGTAATTAACAAGTTAATGAACTACTAATTAAATTCTCCTAATCCCTGGACAAAAATAGAGAGTCAGCCTTTTCATCCTCCTTTCATTGCTAGAGTAGCAGCTGCCAGATTCTCACAAACAATGAACTTAGTGCAACACATTCAGTTTGCAAGAGATGCAAGTATTTAAATACCATGGAGGCCTCATGCTCACAAAAAACACAGTCTGTGAGCAGCACACACACTCCCATAACACTTTTAATCAATTCACTCAAAAAGGTCTTACAATGAGGCCAGAAAGAAATAATTGCTGAAGCATCTCAGACCCACAAAGACAAGATCTCAGCATAAATCTATCACCAAACCAACTTCCTCCACACTTACAACAAAAGGTCACAAAGATTTTAATCACACCAAATCCACCATACCATACCATACCATACCAATCTACAAATAAAAATGTTTTGGTAATCAGGTGCTCCAAAGTCAGACACACTGATTTTCCTTTTACCAGGTTGGACAAAGACATGGTGGCAGTGAAATTTCTTTTATCTCTGTCATCTGCCTAACAAATATGCTATGCCATAGTCACAGTCCATGTGAGTATGAATGACGTGGTGTGCAAAAGCCTGACAGACATGCAGAGAGACATGTCTAATGTCTTCATGCATGTTACAAATGCAGGGAAGACTTGGATCCTGAGCAAAATTCTTCCTTTTCTAGGAATGATGCCAAGGTACATAAAAAAGATAATTGATTTTAACAACTGGCTGAAGGCTCTGTCCCCCCTGAAAACAAAATTATATATCAAGGAGCCTGCCTACACTTTTAAAGACAGCAAAGAAGATAGCATTATCCTTACTAGGCATTGTTTTAAAACTTCCACAGGAGAAAAGGCTATCTCTAGCAAAGGCCCAGCTGTTTGGAATCAGGTACCTGCACGAGTGAGGTATCAATGGAGACTTCAGTCATTTAGAAACAAACTAAAAGAACTTTTAGTTATGTACTTACCATAACTTCGGATGTATGGGATCCATCTCGCCTGCATTCATAACAGATGGGTTCGGAGCCGATCCATCGGCTCCGACTCGGCAACTAATACACTAGCACGAAGTCTCTCATTGGCTGGGCTACTCCCTATCCCAGGATGCACTACACCTGCTTCCCCAGATCTTGTTTGTTCACTTTCATACATCCATGCAAACACAGAAAAACTAGTAGTCACTATAACCAACTAAAGTTCTTCAAGAAAGATCACCAAAAAGGGACTACAGCTCCTCTAAATCCGAATGGAAGGGGGAAGGAGGGTGGGTACTTATGAATGTGGCGAGATGGATCCCATACATCCGAAGTTATGGTAAGTACATAACTAAAAGATGTAATGGGATCCTATCTCGCCTACATTCATAACAGATGGGACAGCGTCCTAGCACCTAAATCCCGGGTGGCTCATTGGAAAACACTCCTGAGAACTGTGGAACCAAAGGAAGCCCTGCCTCGAGAAACCACATCCAATTTGTAATGAGAAATGAAAGTGTGCGGAGAATTCCAGGTTGCCGCAGCACAAATATCATCTATTGATAATTTGGAGTGAAAAGCTACAGAAGTAGCCATTGCCCTGGTAGAATGAGCCTTGACTGGAAAGGGAAGCTCTTTGTTAGCCTGTGAATAAATAAAAATGATACAATCTTTAATCCATTTAGCTATGGAGGTTTTTGTTACTGGTTGACCCAATTTGTTCATTGCAAAGGAAACAAACAATTGATTTGATTTCCGCGTGTGAGCGGTTCTATTCAAGTAAAAATGCAGTTGTCTATGTACGTCCAATTGATGCGTTATTAGAGAATTCTGGGAAAAACACAGGGAGTTCTATAGTTTGTTGAATACAGAAAGAGGAGGCCACCTTTGGTATAAAGGAAGGGTTTAATTTCAATGAAACTCTATGCTTGTGAAAAATCAAATAGGGAGGATAAGAACAAAGAGCTTGAAGTTCTGAAACTCGCCTGGCAGAAGTTATGGCCACTAAAAAGGCCGTTTTCCAAGACAAAAATTTTAAATCACAGGTAGCAGCTGGTTCGAAAGGACGGGCAGTTAGGGCAGCAAGAACCAAATTCAAGTCCCAAGGGGGGACAGGATGAGATAATGGAGGCCTAAAGAGCCACACACCTTTAAGAAAAGCCTTACAAATTTGTGAGACATCAATGAAGGTTCAAATGAGGCATGAAAATTAGAGATCGCCGCTAGCTGAACCTTAATGGTAGAAACTGAAGAGCCCAACTGAAAAAGGGAGGCCAGAAAATTCAGAACCTCCGATACTGGTGCAGTGAGAGGGTCTATACCCCGTTCCTGAGCCCAGAAGGCAAACCTTTTCCATTTGCTGGAATAAAGTTTGATGGTGGAAGGTTTATGAGAAGAAGACAATATGTGGACCACGTCCGGAGAAAGAGCATTGTCTCGGACTAAGGATGGAAGTGGAGTAACCATGCTGCCAACTTCAAGGACCTGAGAGACGGTGAAGCCGTCCTGACTGATGAGTCAGCAGGTCTGGCACGGATCCAGAAACCATGGACCTTCTATCGCATGCCTCTGTAGGAAAGGGAACCAAACTTGACGAGGCCAGTGCGGGGCAATCAAAATCATCTCGCTCTCCAGGTAAATGGCCTTCTGTATCACCCTCGGTAGGAGGGAACGGGGAAGGCGAGAAGACCGGGGCCAAATGTGGGTCAGAGCGTCCCTGGGAATCTGTCCCTGAGAAGGGAACAGCGTGAAGAACTCTCTGCATTTCGCATTGTGAGGGCTGGCAAACAGGTCGCAGCAAGGGAGACCCCATCTGTCGAAGATTTTCGCAGTTACTCCCTGGTTGAGGGACCACTCGTGGGGTAAAAGAATGGTCCTGCTTAATCTGTCGGCAATCACATTGGATTTCCCCGGTATGTGCGTTGCCATTAGAAAGCGGTTGGTAGTTACCGCCCAGTGCCAAAGTCTCATGGCTTCTCTGCACAGTGGGTAAGACCTGGTTCCACCTTGCTTGTTTATGTACCACACCACCGACATGTTGTCGGATAGGATAGCAATCGGGCCTTGTGGGAGAGCGTGATGGAGAGCTTGGAGTACCAAGAGTACCGCTCTCATCTCCAGGACATTGATATGCAAATGCGTTTCCTGGATCTGCCATGTGCCTTGGACCGACCTGTCCAGGTAATGACCCCCCCCACCCTACCTGGGAGGCGTCCGTAGTCACAGTGGCAACGGGACGTTGAGGTATAAAGGGTCGCCTGGTCGAGATTGGATTGGAGAAGCCACCAACGCAGATCTCGGCGGCAACTTTCCGTGATCATGATTAAATGGTTCAAGGGAAGTTCCTGATAAGACCATTGAACCGACAGTAGCCATTGTAAAATTCGCATGTGAAGTCTGGCCAAGGGAACTAAAAGTATGGTTGTCGCCATCGAACCCAACAGTTGTAGAATCTGATGGGCGGGGCTCTTAGTAGGGGAAGACAGGATTTGACTTGATCTTGTAGGACCTGAATTCTTGCTGCCGGTAAAAAGGCGCGCATTCTTTTTGTGTCTAATTCTGCGCCTATAAAAGTAATACGCTGAGATGGCTGTAGTACAGATTTTTGCAAATTGAACGTAATCCCTAAGAAACGGCCCAAGGTGAACGTGGCGCTGAGCGCCTGGAATAGTAGATGCTCGGAGGTGGCAGTAAGGAGCCAGTCGTCTAGGTATGGAAACACTTGGAATCCCAGACTTCTCAGGTGAGCAGTTACCACTGCCAGACACTTGGTGAACACCCTGGGGGCTGTGGTGAGACCAAAGGGCAGTGCTCGGAATTGGAAATGACTGACTCCGAGGCAGAAGCGTAAGTGTCTCCTGGACTCTTGAGCTATCGGAATGTGATAGTAAGCGTCCTGGAGATCTATGGAGCACATCCATGCATCTTTTTCCAGCAAAGGAAGAATAGATTGAAGAGTGACCATTCGAATTTGGACTTTTACAAAACGATTCAATGAACTGAGGTCCAAAATGGGCCTGAAGTCCCCTGTCTTTTTTGGTACCAAAAATAATCTTGAGTAAGTTCCTAATCCGATCTGGTCGATGGGAACAGGCTGGATGGCTCCTTTTTCTAGCAGCTTTGAAACCTCTAATGCTGCCTGATCCCGCTGACTGGGTGGTACGTCCGGGATTTGCCTTAAAGAAGGGGGGGGGGTTTGTTGAAGGGGATGATGTATCCTCCGGTAATAATGCGAAGCACCCACTGATCGCTTGTTATGGATTCCCAAGCTTGTGGGTGCGCCGCAAATCGACCCCCGACTGGCTCCAGAGATGCACAGTCGGGCAACAACTCAGGGACGCTGGTTGTATGAAGAACCATGAAAGGAATCGCGGTCTCCAGAGTTACGGGGGCCTCTGCCACCTCTGGGGCAGCGTCTTCCAGAATTTCCCCCTCCCCTGCCTCTGGAGGGGGAATCACTGGGTGGAGTAGGGAAAGACTTCTGAGATTTTCTAAACCACATTTTCCCTCCTCTCTGAGCCTTGGGGTAAGGCCTAGAAGGAGTGGAAAATCGGGCCCCAACGGCAGTCAAAGTCTTGCCCTCCTGCTCGCACCGAGTTAGTGTGTCCTTCACCTTGGGTCCAAACAAAGATGACCCATCAAAGGCGTCGTGAAGGAAGACTTGAAGGCCTCCGAACGAACACAGGCGTAACCAGGCGTGTCTCCTGAGGGCAACGCCTGTTCCTGCTCTACTCGCCTTCGCCGCATAGGAAATGAGCCTCATGGACGAGTTAACAATAGAAAAGAGGGTAGTCATCTGGGCACCAACAGTCGGGGCCAGCGCCTCAGGTAGATTACCAACAAGGGAGTCATTTAGCTCTTTGAGGAGATCCCTTTGGAGCCTCGTAAAATGACATAAGTAGTTCAGCGACCGTAAGGTAAAGGCCGCTGAAGACAGGGTACGCTTCCCGTACCTATCCATGCTCCTGGAATCCTTATTAGGAGGATGAACAGACGGTGAAGCCTCTGCCACGTCCTGCTGTGTGGCAGAAGCCACCACCAAAGCATCTACAGGCACACCCTTTGTGAGAAATTCCTTCTGGGGGCTGACAAAACTTATTGGGCCTCGCAGGCACCGGTTCCACAGAATCAGGGTGTTCCCACCCTTGAGAAACCAAATCAAGGAGTTCATCGAAGGGCGGAGACACCCAGGAGGCGGAAGGCTGGGCCCCAAAGGCCTTGAGGAAGACTGACTCCTCAGCTGAAGGGGTTTTGGCTTGCCAGTCACCTCTCTGTCTCAGAATCTCCAAGATATCTGAGAAGGAGATATCATCCGAAGATGATTTGGGGGACCCTTCTGCGTCATCGAGGTCAGTATCCGATGTAACAGACTCATCTTGGGAGTCTACGTGCTTCCTCTTACACAATTTCTTCCGTGGGGGTTCGTCCGAAGCAGTTTCGGACGGACCACCCGAAAGAAGGGAACCCCGATGGGGGTATCCTCAGGCCCTGGGGCCCCGCTGCCGGGGAGCTGCAACACAACAGAGGCACCAGTCTCCAAATCTAGGGACGGTGAGGTAGAATCTTGCTGAACCGGCAAAGGCATGGCCAGCGCGCTCCTCATGGCCTCAAAGGCCGGACCTCCAGAATCCAAGGAGGTCAATGGTCTAGAGGCCATGATGGCACTGGGAATTCCAGCAGCCGATGCTCCGAGAGGAAGACTAGGCACCGAAGCACCCAATCCCAAAGTGTTCCCCTCGGGCCCGGCTGAAGAGGTCGCAGTACCAAACCCTGAACCGGAGGACAGGGTAGGAAGCACAGTCGGAACCGAGAGACCTCGAAGGGGTCTCTGCTCCGACCGTATGGCTCCGCTTTGCTCCACCACCACCGACTCCAACGGCTCCGAGGAGGTTAGAGGAGGAATCGAATGTGTTGGAGGGGGGATCGGCTCCGAAGCTAACTGTGCTGGAGCCGAGACCAATTTAGTAAAAACTGGAGATTGGAATAGCCTCTGTATCACCCTATCCAGGTCCGAATCAGAGAGTCTCGATGATTTAGAGGAGGTAGACAATCGAGAAGACTTTCCTCTCGGCTCCGAGAGAGAAGGGGACCGGCTCCGAAACGGCTCCAACGCTATCGGCGCCGGTTCCACCACAGCATGGACCACCATCGGCCGACGGAGCTTTCTTGAGCCGAGGGGAAGAGTCTGAGCTGCACACCTCCACCGGCTCGAAGCCATTGGAACCGATGGAGGTGATTCACCTCTCGATACTCCAACCTGCGGCTCCGAAACCAATGGAGCCGAGGCAGGAGGTATCGAGGCAGACCCTTCGACCCTCGGCCCCGAAGTCAGTGGAGCCGAGGAAGAAGAAGTCAATTTTGGCTTTTAGTAGGCGGCTCCGACGGACTTGTCGGAGCCGGCGATCTTTCTTTGGAAGCAACAGGTGGATCCAAGGCTTCCTCAAAAGAAGGTTTAATAAGCCCTTTCAAAATTAGCTTGTTCTTGCGTTCTTGAAGAACTGTGGAGGAGAACGCATGACAGACGCTACAAGTCTCTTGCAGATGTTTCGGCCCCAAACAATAAACACAGACTGAATGGCTGTCTGTAATGGACATTTTATAACTGCACCGAGTGCATTTTTTAAAGCCTGACTTTTGCTCCTTAGACATAATACAGGCCCTTCAACAAGTAAGTTTTTTAAAACCTGACTTTACAACAACAAGTAAGCACTATAAACAAAATTGCGCCAACTGAAAAGCGCGAGCCACACTGGCACGAGTACTGAGGAAAAAAATTTACCTCACAACAAACAGTCACAGACAAAACAAGTTCAACGGCCTAAAGCCCTCTAATTTAAACGGGCTTGGCCCGAAAAACAATTAACCAAAAAAGTTAATTAAGGCTGAACAGCACTCAAAGGTAGGGCAAAGGCCCTCTAACTTAAACGGGCCTTGCCCGACTGAAAAGAATAAACTACCAGAAGACACTCAAACACACAAAATATATAAAATAGTAAGGAATAGTAAGGAATAGCTGTTAAAACAGCTGTTTGGTTAATATAGACAAAAACCCCAAGGTCAAAGACCAATAAAGGTAAAAAAGAACCACTTAGCTCCAGCCAAGTCGAGACCACATCCAGCTTGTAAAGCGGCAAACGAGATCTGGGGAAGCAGGTGTAGTGCATCCTGGGATAGGGAGTAGCCCAGCCAATGAGAGACTTCGTGCTAGTGTATTAGTTGCAGAGTCGGAGCCGATGGATCGGCTCCGAACCCATCTGTTATGAATGTAGGCGAGATAGGATCCCATTACATCAACTGTTTAAGGACATTAAATGTTCTTGCTTCCCTGACAGTGGTTAATCCTTACAGCTACTACTGTAGTCACAACTTTCTTGTAAAGATATAATTTTAACAAATGATGACTGATTGAATGCCCTCACTGTAAATAATATCACTTGCATTTTATAACTGTAAATAACATACAAATGTCTTGTCTCTACATTGTGACTGTACTGAACAATTCTGTGTATTCTTTAGTCTGTGTATACATTTCTGTGGGTCTATATTAGATCAGTGAAATGGCATTACAGTGAATGCCGTTTTGCCGACATAAGTAGACCGAAATATGAAAATAGTGAAGGCGCAGGTCAGTGATTTGTTTCCCAAGGAAAAAAATCGCTTGGCCTGAGCTGTGACATTGCCCTTTACGCCACTGTAGTGCGATCTCGAAGTTGGTATATTTAGTTACAGTGGGGGGGGGGTGAAGCCCCCCATTTTGTTGTGTTTGAAATTGTGTGTATGTGTTTTTAGTGCAAGTGATTTCTTTTCCAGTGGAAGAAAAGTACAGTTGTGTACCTTCCATAAATGTAGATGTTCGAGTGTATTCACTGCTGCAATCATTACACTTGGGTTATCCTGCTGGCAGGCTACCCGCAGTCGGCCTGAATTCCAAAGTCTTGGTCCAGCGTCGGTTGCTGTCGCCTCTTCCCTGACGTCAGTGCGCCAGGGGTATAAAAGATGCAGCCGATGCCATTTTCTTCAGTTTTTCTTGCCCCAGATGTCAGGTGCCCCCAAATTGGTAGGCTAAAAATGTATGGCAATAAGTATGCATGCAACATAAACATTTCCTTCATCTACAAGCAAATACACCACCTAGGTTGTATAGGATAAAGAAGTACAGATAAGTCCCAGTAAAGAAAAGGGGGATGGTGGGTGGGTAACCTGGACTGCAACAGTGAATACACTTGAACATCTACATTTATGGTAGGAACACAACTGTACTATGTTCATCGTGTTTCACTGTTGCAGTCATTACACTTGGGTTGAATCCCAAAGCTGAGGTAGGGTGGCTGTGTCTAAATTGGATTAGGAGAGGCTATAAGGCCCTGCAAAACTGCAGTGGCAAAGCCTGCTCTGGATTTAGAGTAGAGAGGTAAATGGTAGTGCTTGGTAAAAGTGTGCACTGAACTCCAAGTTACAGCCTCTAAAATGTATTTGGTTGGTACCCCTCTGAGGAAAGCTGCTGAAGTGGCTGCTGCTCTGGTAGAATGTGGCCTAATGCCCTTAGGAATTGATTTGCCATGTTGTGAATAACAGAATCAAATACTGTGGCCTATCCATTTCGAAATAGTCTGCTTTGACATAGGCTTTCCTTGTGATCCTGCAGCATATGCCACTAAAAGTTGCTCAGTCTTTCTGAAAGCTTTAGTTCTGTCCAAGTAGAAGCGTAGCTGTCTGTGTATGTCCAAAGAATGCAGGAGTCTCTCTCCCTTATTCTGTGGGTTTGGATAAAAAGTAGGCAAATGAATGGTTTGGTTAAGCGCCACACTGGACACTACCTTGGGCATAAATGTCGGGTTTGTCCTCAGAGAAACCCTGTCTGGATGGAAAATGATAAAAGGTTCCACAGCCATGAGAGCCTGTAACTCTGAGACTCGTCTTGCAGAGGTTATTGCTAGGAGCAGAGTTGTTTTCCAAGATAAGAACTTTATTTCAGCTGTATTGGCTGGCTCAAAAGGCGGCAGTGTGAGTTTCTCCAAGACATAATTGAGGTTCCATGCAGGTATTGGTGCTCTCCTTGGAGGTCTTATGTTTTTGGCCCCTATGAGGTACTGCCTTAGCAATGGATGAGAAAAAACAGGTGGTTCCATATTGTAATGAGCTGAAATGGCAGAGGCATGGATTTTAATTGATGAAAAGGATAGGCCTTTGTCCAGCATTAGGTAGGTATTATATTATAGTTAGGTATTGTAAAATCTGACGAATATTTGGTACAAGCGTGTCAATTCCTTGTGCCTGGTTCCAAGCACAGAATCTCTTCCATTTTTCTGCATAAGATTTTCTGGTACTTGGCCTCCTGGTCTCCAAAATAAAATCCATCACTGCTTTAGAGAGAGGTGTGTTCTGAATGGCTACATTATTCGCCATGATGCCAGATTTAGGGTCCTGAGTTGGCTGTGCAGGATCTGATTGTTTCGTTGGGTCAGTAAGTGAGGAATTAGAGGCAATGTCCACGCTGGGCCTTGAGACAAGCACTTTAGGATTGGGTACCAGTGCTGGCAGGGCCAGTCTGTGGCAATCAGAATCATTTTTGTCTTCTCTTGTCTGACCTTTAGGAGTACCTTGGGAAGGAGAGGCAGAGGAGGAAAGGCATATACTGTTAGGGTTTTCCAGCTGAATGATAGAGCATCCACTTTCCATGCTTGCTTGTGATAAGTCCTTGTGCAGAATCTCCGTAGATGGCAGTTGTGAGGGGAGGCAAAAGGATCTATGTCTGGGCATCCCCATTTCTTTGTTATCATGCTGAAGACTTGTGGATCCAGTTTCCGCTCGTGGGGATCTGTAATGTTTCTGCTTAGTTCGTCTTCCAGAGTATTTTTCTTTCCTGGCAGGAATTGTGCTTGCAGATGTACTTGATAAGTCAATGCTGTGTCCCACAAAGTCATGGCTTGTCTGCAGAGGGGGCAGGAATGTGTGCCTCCCTGCTTCTTTATGTACCACATGACTGTAGTATTGCCCATCCTTATCTGTAGTTGTCCTGGATGAAGAAGGTCCTTGAAAGCTGTCAGGGCATTCTGAACAGCTAGCATCTCTTTTTGATTAATATGAAGATGCATTTGGCTTGAGGGCCATGTGCTCTGAATACATTTTCCTGTCATGTGGGCCCCCTAGGCATAATCTGAAGCATCTGTTGTTATTGACTGCCTGGCAGTAGGTAGGTTGAATGGCTGTCCCTTGACTGTGCCCACCATCGAAACTCATGTTGAAGGCAAGGAATGAGGGTAATCAATGTTTCCAGGCTGTGGCAATGTTGAGTTCAAACACTTTTTAGATACCATTATAGTTTGCTCATATGCAGTCTGGCATATGGAATTAGCAGAATGCAGGATGCCATGAAGCCCAAAGCATGCAGAATTTTCTTACAGGGAAGAGGCGACAGCAACCAACGCCGGACCAAGACTTTGGAATTCAGGCCGACTGCGGGTAGCCTGCCAGCAGGATAACCCAAGTGTAATGACTGCAACAGGGAAACACGATGAACATTTGCTGTTTTGAACGTCCGCGGTTTAGTGTGGTCGCTGATTGTGTCGATGAAGAGGCGTTCGATGGAATGCCTCTTCCAGCATTTACTATAGACTCATTTCTGTTTGTGTCATGCACCATGGTGCCCATGGTGTGGCTGAAAAGGATCTGTTGATTGGTACTCTTACTCAGTTATCAAACTGAAATAAATAAATAATTAGTGTAATTCAAATGGGATCCAGTATGTGCCAACACAGGGCGAGATGCTTGACAGTCTTACAAGCTTTGCTAAATATGGCTTGTTCCTCTCATTCAAAGTTTTGGAAATACTGCCTAAACTCTTTTTTGCCCCATAGTGCCATTTTTAGGCACAGTCCGGCTGATGGACATCCCAGAGTAACTGATATGTCAAATCCACAACAGGATCACATCAATGTGGCTCTGCTCATTGCAAAAGTCTCAACAACAAAATACCTGTCCTTGAGGCCCTCCTGCATTTGTAGCACCACCTTACAGAACACCTTCTATGTCCTCTGAAAATCACATATGGTTCTAAATGTACTAGATGAACTCCCTTTAAATAAGAAATCCTTCATCTTAGGAAACTTTAATTACCAATAAAATAAACTGGAGCACCTTTACTTCAAATGTAGGATAAATCAAAAAGTTCTTGGATTTAATTAACAAAAACTCCCTGGAACAAACTTTTGACAAACTCACTAGAGGTAAAACTATTCTTGACCTGGTCTTTACAAACACATTTTCTTCAACCACTATTCCCCTTTCCATGACAAGTCAGATTATAAACTTCTGAGATTCACTTTTAAAACTTCTGAACATGTAGACATCAATACCAATATCTCTGAATTCAAGGAATTCAGATATACAAATCTCATCAAATTCTGTGAAGAAATTTCAAAATTTACTCACCATAACCTCAGACATGTCCACAGCAAGTAATGTCACAAAGGAGTTCTATGCCTACTTGGATAATTGTACAGAACTGACCATCTCAACCAGATCTACATATAATGAGAAATTGAATAACAAACCACCCTGGGTGGTGGCCCATGAACACAAATAAACTTTACAATAAAAGAAAAAAAACTCCTTAAAATGTATAGTAGATTGAATTAGGACTACTAAGGCAGCTCATGACCTCAGGTTAGCACCAGAAGCTAAGGAAAAATATAAATCTTTACCTATGTTATGAAACTTAGAAACAACACACAGCATTGCTCTCAACTTATCCAAAATGGCACCACATACTCTGACCCAGCAGACATTACAAACATATTAGCAGAAATTCAGTAGAAATGTCACCCCAGAGACAGATATCCATAGTCCACTTATCTCTGTGGCTCTCAGACTCCCCATCATGATTAATAAAACATATATTACAGATACTCTCTAAGACTAAAATTACCTTCTCCATGGGACCTAGTAATATGCCTGACTGTTTAATAAACAGCACTAAGAAGGCTCTGGCATATCCACTCCTTAAACTAATTTACCCACATCTATCCACTGGCTTTGGCTCTGAGGTTTGGCATACTGCAGTAGTAATGCCTCTCCACAAGGGCTGCCCTAGTATTGACCCCAGTAACTATAGGCCCACCAGCCTAAAGATTCTTATTTGCAAAGACATGGAACGTACTATAATTGACCTGGCAAATTATGACATTAAAAATCTCATCAGATTAGAAGTGCAGCAGTCTGGCTTTGTAAAGGGTAGATCCTGTGTAATCAATCTGATGAACTTTTTTGAGAGAGTAACACAAGCTGTTGACAGTGGCCATACTGTCCACCTGGCATACTTTGACCTGGCAAAACGTTTGATACCATCCCTCCATGCTTCCATCATCAATAAATTGGATGCCCTACAAATAGATCCCTTGGCATTAAGATGGACAGCAAATTAACTAAAGGACAGAACCTGTACATTGCAGGTAGCAGGAGCATCATCAGAGAATATAAAGGGGGCCAGTGGTGTCCCACAAGGCTCTGTGCTGGGGGTCTCTTTTGTTCAGCATTACATTTTCTGATCTTCAAACCACTAACCAAGACCTCTGACCCACCAGTTTTTTGGATGACTAGAAACTGGGAGTCACTGTCAAGTCACCCTTTGACACCCAAGCCCTTCAGCAGAATTATCCTTATGAATAACTGGTATGCAAATAATGAGTTTAAATTAAATGCTAAGAAATGTAACATTGTCACATTTGGTAGACTATTCCTCCAGACAACATAGAACATAGACAATACCCTCTCCAAAATGAAAATGTTGTTAGAGACCTTGAAGCATGGGTTGACAATTCCGTATCTTTTGATCATTTAACTACAGTGGTCAGGAAGTCTTTCTGCTTGGTGAAACTAATTGACAGGGGAATATCATTCAGATCTAAAGAGGCTATTGTTTCCTTATACTCAGCACTGATTAGGCCAATCACTGAGTACAATTATCCCCTTCGGGATATACCTCAATAGATATATCAAACAAGGAATACTACAGAAGTACCTAACTAAGAAGATCACTAGTTTAAAGACATTAAAGTATTAGAAAAGACTATAAACATTGTCCCAACTTTCTGTACCTTACGTATTCCAGAGAGGAGATATATGTCTTGCCTTCTGAGTCATTAGGGACCTAACAGTCCTGGATCTCCTCTAGCATCCTAAATCAAATAGTCCCACAAATACCAGATACAGGGATCTAAATATCTGCCAACAGATAAATAAAACTAAGCGGTGAGAAAGGTTCATTACACCGCACATTCCCCATCTCTGTAATAGACTCCCACTGTATATCAAGCAGTGTGATACTTTACTTTCCCTCAGTACGAACTGGATGAGTGGATGGATATTCACAAGTTCACCCCTGGAGAAGGGCCTTGGTCTGAGGAACAGTACTGTCAGATGTAAATGGTCATATGATAACTGCCCTTTAATTCCTATGATCCTGTGATCCTATGATAAATCTGCTATTCTTCTTTATGTCCCTATGACTGTAAAGAGTTACCAGTAAGGGCATGCAACTGTTCCAAAAACAGAGTACTGCAAGGACACAGGCAGCTGAGGTCAAGCAATATAAGGGGGTAATGATGAGGGGAACAATTCCTTCTGCATCACAGTACTCCTGTATTGGTGGATAAAGGATCTAATAAGAGGAATAAGGAAAATATATGGAGAGAGCATTCCTATTACCAAGAGAGTTGACGCCATCCATTGAGTTATTGTGTGTGAAAATGGATTTGATTTGACTGAGCAACAGAACATGCCCAGCAAAATTATGCACATTTATGTTCAGTTAACGCTGAAGCTCGTCTGATGTGAGCTTCAAGGAGCATAATTACATAAGGTTTACGTTATACTGCACATTACTAACACAGTATCAAATTCACAACCTCTTCACTTACAAACTGACAGATATATATGAGTATGTAGGTAGGAGATACGAAGGTCCTTGCTTGCCAGAGTAGGTACATTCAAAACATGAATAAACTTTTCAGTCAGTCAGTTTTGTAGCAAATAATGCTAATGCCCTGAAGTGTGCCCAACTGACCTAGATTTGAACTGTTTTCCAGGCAATCAATGAAGTAGTCAAGGACTGAGGGAAAGGAGATGCACTTTGTCCTTACTGAGGACAGGCATTTGGCTCAATCCTCACTGTAGAACCACAATCCGGGCAAAAATGTACCAGGTGGAAAAGACCCCAGCCAAGAATACTTTACACTCAAGTTAAGCAGCTCAAGTGGAGGAAAGTGTGCACTCCCACTAATCTTAATAGAGCAAGGGACTGCACTCTGCTCACTGGTCAGCTGGAGTGGATTATAGGTGCAAAGTGAAAATCCCAGCCAGCTCTCACTTCTACTGCCATCTCTTAACATGAGGGCAACTTAAGGAAAATCTTCAAAGCAGAGGATCTCTCAAGGTGTAATCGGGCTGTGTATGATCTATGCACAGGATAGGGAAAAATGAGCCTGTTAAGGGGAAGAATAAACTAAAGTTTTCATTTTCTCCCACAGAATTACTGGTAGCAAACCTTAAGCTCAGTGACTATACTACTATTACTGTTGTATCTATCTACATTCCACCAGGGGACAACATTCCCTTATTGGAAAGCATTCTCTCCTACCTCTCCCAAAACATCCCTAATGAAATCATCTTCTTTGGGGACGTGAATATAAATTGGGAAACACTTACCAGTCCTAACTCAACATACCATATAAATCTATATGGCTTTTCACAACTTATCTCTCAGTCTACTCATACCAATAACACTCATTCTATCAGTACACTGGATTGTTGTCTCACATCCCTCTAAATACCATAGTCCTGAAACACTCTCTGACTCCCTGAGTGACCACTCTCCAGTAAAGGTACTTAGACACACCTCCCACTTATCTAAACCACATAGATACATAACCTGTCGTAAATTATCCAAATTCAACCCGGAAACTTTTAATAATTCCTTACTCGGAATAAATTGTAACTTCCTCACCCAGCTCCCACTTGATGAAGCAGTTCAAGCTTTTAGCTCAACCTCCCTAAATATCTTAAACTCACTAGCCCCATTACGGAAAGTAAGGATAAAAGCAACTATATCCCCTTGGCTATCTAAGAATACTCACACTCTCATAACAGCCAGAGACCGAGCCTGGAAAATCTGGACACAAACTAAACTACCAGCAGATCTGCAAAAGTATAAAGAACTGAGAAATAAGACAAAATAATTATTGATAAAGATAAAAAAGACTTGTACTATAACCCTCCAGCTGCCCTAAAATTAGATCCAAAAAAATTCTGGAATGCCATAAACCAAATACTTCATCCTGGTAATCCTTACTTCACCTAATCCATCTCCTGACAAATCTCCCAAAGAGACTGCTAATTCCTTCAATGCCTATTTCATTCATTCAAACTTTTCAATCCTAACCTAAAATACTCCAGTAACAATGTTCCAAATTGTTTGGAACCTCCACCCACAGCCAACTCTGCAAACTCTTTTTTCCTTAAAGCAGTCCCTACCACTTACATCAAAACCCTTCTTTCCAAACTAAAACTATGCTCTGTTTCTGTTGACAGTATCCAGTCTTACTTTCTTCAGATAGCTGCTCCCTCTATTGTTTTTTGACAGTATCTATTTTAATCAACCATTCCATCTCTGAAGCTAAAGTACCTGCTATCTGGAAATAATTCTACACCATACCTATTCACAAAGGTGGCAATTCTACACAACTCTCAAACTTCAGACCAATAACTATCCTCTCCCCTCTGTCTAAAGTCTTAGAAAAATGTATACATACACAAGTAATGCAATATCTTATACAGGGCACACTCCTCACTCCCATTCAGCACGGTGTCTGACCCAAACATAGCACCACTACAGCTATACTTTCCTTTCTCAACACCATTTATATAGCTAGAGATAATCATAAACTTATCTCATGCTTATTCCTTGACCTCTCAAAAGCCTTTGACACTCTCACACCCTCTGCTCTCTACTACAACAATAGCATGGTTCTCCAGCTATCTTACTGACCGACAGCAATCAGTAAGATGGCACTTCTCACTATCATCTCCCCTTCCAGTGAAAATGGGTGTTCCCCAAGGATCCAACTTGGACCACTACTTTTAAATATCTTCACCAACTCACTCTACTCCTCTTGTCCACAATCCTCATTAGTCCAATATGCAGACAACTCCACAGTTATCACCATTGCTAACTCGTCCTCTGAACTTTTAACAGCTACCCAGTCTTCTTTCAACTCTGTTGAAACCTGGCTCACCAATAATCAGCTCATCCTTAGTCCCCAAAAAACAAACTCTTACTCTTTCTCCCTAAAACTGTTACTCATATCAAATCTACTTTTTAAATAAAATCACTAAATCACACTCTCATAGTTGCTGACTCTAGTACTAAACTCCTTGGTGTAACCATTGATGATCAGATAAAATCGACCTCCATATAAATAACTGTATCAGGAAAACCCATCAAAAACTAGGACTTCTCTACAGAAATAAAAAATTCCTAACCCCTGAATCTAGAATCACAATCATTCATGCTTATCTCTTGCCATGCCTAACATACTGCTCCCAAATACTCACAAATCTTAATTCCACCTTACTTAGCAAACTCAAATCAACCTATCACAAAATAGTCAGATTTGCTGCACAACAAACCTTCAATCCCACCACTGTATCTCCCTCAAACATCTAAACTGGCTCAAACTACCACACCTCCTACTCCTCTCTCAACTCCAAATTATACACTCCATTATTTATTTACCATTCTACTATCCAGCACTAGGCACCACAATCTCCCACTATGTCCCATCCAGCCTACTCAGCAGCTCCACTCAAGGCCTTTTACAAATCTACAAGCCCAAGTCCAAAATAGGAGCCATTACATACAGCTACCATCCCTCTACTGCTTGGAACAAACTCCCACAAGAAGTTAGATCACATTCACATCCTAAAGTATTCAAACTAGCCACTAAAGAGTACTTAAAAAGTCACTGGATTTGTACCTCTTCTCACCCTCCTTGAAGATACCTTCAATAAATAACAAACCTAAATTCCTCTTTTACCATAATTTCTTCTCGTCTATATCAAAACATTTACAACTTAAACTAGTCTACCTCATCATTTTTTACCTAACGCTATCTCTTCTCCTTCTGCTGCAGTATTCTTCATAACATTTTTATAGACAATTGTAGCTGTATATATACGATAACTGTTCCACAAGTTATATTATGAATGATTATAATGTTAACTGTGTTTGTAACGGTTATATTTTTTGTAACTATGTTTTGGAGCTTTTCTCCCCAGGCTTCTGCTGAAAAAGGGCTTTTGCTCAGTCAGACAATCCCGGTTAAGAAATGTAAAATAAAATAAATAAAATAAAGTATACTTGACAGAGTACAACAAACTGCAGAAGAGGCTAAGTGAAGTACATGGTGACTGTTGCAAGCAAAGAAATAGGGTGTGCAGTAGTCTTCTGTATGTGCTTACAGTGCCAAATGTCATTCCATCAAAGAATATAAGATCCTGTCTTTCACCCAAAAAAGAGATTAATGGGTAAGGATTTGAACTACTGATTGACTGGGGAAAGCACAGCAAAGAGAGATCTTTTATGCCACTGACGGATGTGACATCTCTCCAGATGACACAACCTTTCTGAAAATCAGAATGCAAAGGTGTAGCAGGACTAGTACACCTTTAAACTGAGACGAAAGGGCAATGATGAGGAGATTCACAGCAGGAGAAGAAAATGCCAGTAAAGGGGATTTAGGCAACTAAACAATGACAACAACAGTCATGATGTTACAGCTGTCACTAAAGGCAGGAGATACAATAGGTAGGAGCAGGTAGAAAAAGGACTGGGATGCTTGGTATAAGCCAGAAATTACATAGGATAAACTGAGTAGAAAATGGCAGAAAATAATGAAGGCTGACTGGCAGAAAGGCTGTGTAAGATCCCATACACTAATACTAGGTGTTGAGGCAAAATATCGGGCAACATCAGAAAGTGTTGCAAGAAGAGGAAGGAGACATTATAGGTTTGATGGATATCTGGCTAGATGATGAAAATGGACTTGGATATGGGCATCCTAAGGTATCATTGTTCTGGAGGAGTTTGCACCATAAAGTAGGGAAAATCTAGCAGTCTACACAAGCAGGACCATAAACTGCAATTTAGGATGAAAGAGCAGAGGAAGGACAAGAGCAAGGTTATCAAAATAGCAGCATATCAGTCAGACTAAAGAAAAAACATTTAAGAACTAGTGTTTATATACAAGATCTGATTACCAGATTCTGAAAAAAAAAGACAACGAATGGGTAAATCACAGAATGAGGTCTTCCAACAAGAAAATATACTGATGGAACTAATTACACTCCCAGAAGCAGATAGAATATTGCTGCATTTAAACTGTGGAGACATGTTGAAACTGTGCAGTAGAGTGGGCCTTGACCTTGTCTGGAATAGTTTTCTTGTGATGAGTATAACAGATTGGAGACCAGTTGTTGCCTTAGACAACCATTTCAAAATAGTCTGCTTTGACACAGACTGTCTCCTTCTTTTCTTCATAAGAAGTGAACAATGATTCAAATATTTGAAAGATTTAATTCTGTCAAGATACTTCCTGAATTGTCTGTGGACATCCAAGGAATAGAGTATTATTTCCCCCTCATTTGACATAAGAATACATTGAAAGAGGAGGATCCATGGGCAGACATGCTGAAATAGCATGAACCTTAATGGAGGAATAAAAAAGGCCATAAGATAGGAACTCACACAAATATTGTAAAACCAGAGAACAACTAGCCCTGAATGGGTGCTGGTTATGTTGCTGGCACCAACCAGAAAACCTTTTCGTTTTACTAATATATGATTTTCTAGTAGCAGGCTTTCTAGCCTACATTAGTACCTGCTGGATGTCCTAAATAAGCAGGTGAATAAAGTGACAACACCATATCATCCAGGCAGTCAATTGAAGTTGATTGGGGTCGGGTGTATCAAACACCCCCAGTCTTGTGGGGTAGATCCACTCTGTGAGGCAGCTTGTGGCAATTGCCCCTGGCCACGCACTCTGACCCCATGTGTCGAAAAAGGGGTTGTGGATGGATGGATGAATTTCCAAAAGAAAGGAGAAGACTGTTGCTTGGGCCAGAAGGCAGTCACCACAATGATCTTGCGGGATTTTTTCTGAATCTTCAGAAGTACTCTGGATATCAGTGAAAAGGACCTGCCCAAAGTAAAGAAAAGGAATCTATCTTCCAGTCCTACTTGTATTGAGTCGTGCAGCAGAATCTTGCTGGTTGACTGTTCAGAGAGGAGGCAAATAGGTCTTCTTGACACCTCAGAAACATAATCCTGTGTGAAATAGTCAAAAAAGATTTTTGAATGTTTTGGAATCCCAACTTGTGTAAAAGATCTCTCAACCAAGGGAGAGATGCTTGACACTTTGAAAAAGACTCTGCAAAGACAAGCAAATCATCTAAATATTGAGAAATGTGGATTCCCTGTAGACTGTAATGAGATATATCTGGAGCTTTGTGAACATTCTTGGTGTAGTGGATAGTCCAAACGGTAAGGTAGGGAACTGATAATGTGATCCAGTCACACAAAACCTTAAAAAACATCTGAAGTCTGGATGAGTAGGGATATGACGATAAGCATCTTTTAAATTTAGTGTTACCAGGAAACTTGAATGGGGAAGATGAGGTGACAGGTTGTGAAGTGACAGCATTTTGAACCTGAGCACTATCACAAAAAGGTTTATGAAGGAAAGATCCAGAACTGGCTTACAAGCATTTTCTTTCTTCAGCACTAAAAACATCCTTACATAAAAACCTTTTTCCTACCTGGGAAGGAGGAACTGGTTCTGTCACTCCATGAGATAGCATATGTTGAAGGACAGGTAGAAATAAAAGATTCTGGTCTGGTTTGGTCGGGTGGATAAAGGATTACCCCCCCTGGTAAGAAGGAATGTTCTTCCTATGCCATCTATAATCTTGACGAATGATCTTCAGAACCCATTTGTCCAAAACTGTGTTTTGTCAAAGAGAAAAGTGGAGATTCAGACATTCTAAAAGGGAAATGGGGCTGCCAGGGTGGCGGAAGGTGGAACAATGTCCTTTAAATAATGATTATGACTTATTAGACTGTTGTTGGTTTGAGGAGGTTCCAGAATTCTTTTTGGAACCCCTGTGCCATTCCCTTTGAACTCCTGTTTACCTGCATTTTGTTGAGACTGTTTTATATTATGCCAAAATTGGGATGAGGGGTTAGAGAATCCCTATGAACATTTGGAAAAGGAGGGTCAAAAAATAGTTTAAATTCCATGCATCAGTTTACACCTTTTGTCACATTTTTTGATCACCAGTGCAGCAAAGGGGCCAAAAACTAAATTTCTATCCAAGGGAGAATTTAAAAAGTACAGTTTTATACCTACCATAAATGTAGATGTTCGAGTGTTCACACTGCTGCAGTCATTACACTTGGGTTATCCTGCCATCAGGCGGTCCAGCAGTCGGCCAGAGTTCCAAAGTCTTGGTCTGGCGTCGGTTGCTGTCGCTTCTTCCCTGACGTCAGTGCGCCAGGGGTATATAAGATGCATCCAACGCCATTTTCTTCAGTTTTTCTTGCCCCGGATGTCAGGCGCCCCCAAGTAGGTAGGCAATACATATTGCTAATAAAAAATATACATATAAAATAAGAACAATACCTTCAGTTACAAGCAAATACACCACAAAGGTTATATAGAATAGAAAGGTATAGATAAGTCCAGTTAGTTGAGAGGGGATGGAGGGAGGGTAATCTGGACTGCAGCAGTGTGAACACTCGAACATCTACATTTATGGTAGGTACAAAACTGTACTATGTTCATCGTGTTACACTGCTGCAGTCATTACACTTGGGTAGAATCCCAAAGCTAAGGTTGGGTGGCTGGTCTATAAAGAGTTAGGATTGGCTATGAGGCCCTGCAGAACTGCAGTGGCAAATCCTGCTCTGGATTTAGAGTAAAGAGGCAGGTGGTAATGCTTGGGAAAGGTGTGCACTGAACTCCAAGTTGCAGCCTCCAAAATTTCCTTGGTAGGTACTCCTCTGAGAAAGGCTGTTGAAGTGGCTGTTGCCCTGGTGGAATGTGGCCTAATGTTATTTGGGACTGATTTTCCATGCTGTGTGTAGCAGTAACGAATACAGTGTCCTATCCATTTGGATATAGTCTGCTTTGAGATAGCCTTGCCCTGTGATCCTGCAGCACATGCTACAAACAGTTGCTCAGTTTTCCTGAAAGCTTTTGTTTTGTCCAAGTAGAAGTGTAGCTGCCTGTGTATGTCCAAAGAATGCAGAAGTTTCTCCCCTTTATTCTGGGGGGTTTGGATAAAAAGTTGGCAAATGGATGGTTTGGTTAAGAGCCACACTAGATACCACCTTTGGCATAAAGGTAGGGTTTGTCCTCAAAGAAACCTTGTCCTGATGAAAAATTATAACCGGTTCCACTGCCATTAATGCCTGTAGCTCTGAGACTCTTCGTGCTGAAGTTACTGCCAGGATCAGAGCTGTTTTCCATGATAAAAATTTTAGATCGGCTGTATTGGCTGTCTCAAAAGGTGGCAGGGTCAGTTTTTCCAAAACGAAATTGAGGTTCCAAGTTGGTGTTGGCGCTCTCCGGTGCGGTCTTATGTTTTTAGCCCCTCTGAGGTACTGCTTTAGCAAGGGATGAGAGAATAAAGGAGGATCCATGTTGTAATGTGCTGAAAAGGCAGAGGCGTGGATCTTAATTGATGAAAAGGATAGGCCTCTGTCCAGCATCTCAGTTAAGTATTGTAAAATCTGAGGAATGTTTGGAACAAGAGGGTCAAGGCTTTGAGCCTGGATCCAGGCACAGAATCTCTTCCATTTTTCTGAGTAAGCTTTCCTGGTGCTAGGCCTCCTGGCCTGCAAAATGACATTCATTACAGCTTTAGAGAGAGGTGTTGCCTGTTTGACTAATGAATCTGTCATGCAGCCAGGTTTAGGGTTTTGAGCTGACCGTGCAGGATCTGATTGTCTTGTTGAGTCAGAAGGTGTGGAATTTGAGGCAAAATCCAAGGTGGGCCTTGAGCTAAGTTCCTTAAGATAGGGTACCAGTGCTGGCGTGGCCAGTCTGGAGCAATCAGGATCATCTGTGTTTTTTCTTGTCTGGCTTTTAGGAGTACCTTTGAAAGGAGAGGCAGTGGTGGGAAGGCATAAACTTTTCGGTTTTTCCAGCTGAACAAAAGAGCATCCACTTTCCATGCTTGTTTGTGATAAGTCCTTGTGCAGAATTTTTGTAGTTGCCAGTTCAGTGGGGAGGCAAAAAGATCTATGTCTGGGCATCCCCATTTTTGCGTTACCATGCTGAAGATTTGTGGATTCAATTTCCATTCGTGAGGGTCCATGATATTTCTGCTTAGATCGTCTGCCAGAGTATTTTTCTTTCCTGGCAGGAATTGTGCTTGCAGGTGAACTTGATACATTAGAGCTGTGTTCCACAAGGTCATGGCTTGCCTGCATAGGGATAAGAATGAGTGCCCCTTGCTTGTTTATGTACCACATTACTGTGGTGTTGTCTGTCTTTAATAATAGTTGTCCTGGATGCAGAAGGTCCTTGAAAGCTGTTAGGGCATTTTGAACAGCCAACATCTCTTTTTGATTGATGTGAAGATGCATCTGGTCTGTGGTCCACTTGCCCTGAATGCATTTTCCTACCATGTGTGCTCCCCAGGCGTAGTCCGAAGCATCTGTTGTTAGAGTCTGCCTAGCTGTGGGTAGGGTAAAAGGCTGACCCTTGTTTATGTGACATGCCTGTGCCCACCATCGAAACTCCTGTTGTAGGCAGGGAATCATTGGTATTACTTCTTCTAAACTGTGAGAGTGTTGAGTCCAAACACTTTTTAGGTACCATTGTAATTTCCTCATATGCAGTCTGGCATATGGTATTAGTAGTATGCAGGATGCCATGAATCCCAGGGCCTGCAGAATTTTTCTTGCAGGGAGATGGGACTTTTTTGCCAGTAATTGAAAATATTGAGTTAGTTGAACTTGTTTGTATGGCGTGAGGTAAGCCATCTGGGCCATTGTATTTAAGCTGGCACCCAGGAATATAATCTGTTGTTAGGGCACTAGTTTTGACTTCTTTTCGTTTACTGTGTACCCTAGGGAAATTAGCAACCTTTATACAAACGCCAGATGCTGTAAAAGAATGTCCTTTGTCTTTGCTTGAATGAGGCAGTCGTCCAGGTATGGATATATTTGAATTCCTTTTTGTCTGCAAAATGCAATTACTGGTTCCAGGCACTTTGTGAAGACCCTGGGCACAGTAGATAAGCCAAAGGGCAGTGCAGAGAATTGGTAGTGCATTGTACCAGCTTTGAATCTGAGGTATCTTCTACAATTTTGTCTGATAGGGACATGCAGGTATGCCTCTTTGAGGTCCAGAGTAACAAGCCAAGCCTTCTTGCCCAGCATGGGTAGAAGCTGCTGTAATGTCAACATTTTGAATTTCGGAATATCCAGGTAAGTATTTAGAATTGAAAGGTCTAGTATGGGCCTCCAGTCCTTGTCCTTTCTGGAGACCAGGAAGAGCCTTGAGTAAAATCCTTGTCCTTACTCCTGTTGTGGTACTTTTTGAATAGCTCTCATGTCCATGAGGGCTGAAATTTGTTTTGTGCTTCTGCCCATTGATTTTGTAGCAGGTCTGGCATTCCTTTTAGCCTTGGTAAAGTATGAAAGTGGAATCTGTAGCCTTGAGACACAATATTCAGAACTCATTTGTCTTGGGTGACTGTTTGCCAGTTTTGAGAAAAAAGTGCTAGTTTTCCCCCTAAGGGGGCTTCCAAAAGGGACGTGCTTGGCATACGAAGAGGAAAGTCATTGTGACTGTTTCCTGTAAGGTTGAGACTTGTCCTCACCTCCTTTTCGGGTTGAGGTGCCCCACTGTCGTTGTCTGTTTGAGCCTTGGGGTTGAGATCTGCCTCTTGGGCGTCTGTATCTGCCTCTGTGTGGCCTGTCTGACACTGGAAAGGACCAATACTTTGTTGGCCAATTTCTGCTAAAGTGAGGTGGCTGTACCTGTAAGAAATCCTTGACTGTTTGCATAGATTTAGCTTTATCCTCCATTTTCTTTAACACCTCTTCTGCCTTAACACCAAACAAAGTATCATGCTGTAAAGGAGCATCCAATAATTTTGCCTTAACATGATCAGGTAAACTCTGTTCTTTTAACCAAGCATGTCTTCGAATAACAGAACCTGTAACTGCGGCTCTACAAGAGGCCTCTAAAGAATCAAATCCACATTGCAGAGTATGTTTTCCCGCCTGTTCAACTGCATGCAATAAATCCTGCATTTCTTTACAATCAGGAGCTTCTGAGCTTGCAAGCATTTTCTGTTTTAACTGAGCCATTAAATATTGTTGGTACTTAAGCAAGTGAAACTGGCAATTTAAAGCTCTTACTGCTAAAGTTGCAAACGTGTATACTTTCTTCCCCCATCTATCCAAAGCTCTGGAATCTCTGTCAGAGGGTACTGGATTTTTTTGCAATGGAAGCCTTAACCCCTTTTGGACCCTGGGAAATAGTTTCTGGATCAGCAGAAGGGTTTTTGTAAAGAAACTTGTGAGAGTCAGGGACTCTATAATACCTATCTGGCTTGGCTGGAGCAGGGGGCAAAGAGTCAGGAGATAGGCTGGATTCAGAGAACACATCATCCACAATATCTAGCACAGGCGGAATAGCCAGGGGCTTGTGTTGAGGCAATAAGAGGAAATCCCTGAGCCTTTTCTTGGATTCTGAGTAATCCTGACTTTCCCAATGGAAATGCTCCCTCATGGTATGTAAAGTTTCCCCAAAAAAATAATCCTCAGGAGGAGAGGCTGAAGGGATAGATTCTTCAGCATAAGAGTCCTCATGCGGGGGGGGTAGAGAGTATCCCTGGTCTGACGAGGAATCAGAGGAAATGGAAACCTGATCAGAGGAGTCATAGTCTGTATCCTGCCTAGGCCTTTTCTCAGGAGGGGGATGGGAACCCCTGATTAGAGTAATGAGGTCTTCGGCCATTTTAAGCATCTGTTTCTTAGGCATGGAGGACTGTCCAGAAGAATGCTGTACTTGTTTCTTTGTCTTTAATGGTACTTTTGTCTTGGCTGTTGTTTTAATGGTAAGTTGTGAAGGTCTGAAAACACCCTCAGAAGCCGATGCCTGCTCAGCGGCTCCGGACCCATCTGCGGGATTAGTTTCCGTAGGCCCAATACCTTGAGTTTCCAGAGGCCTAGTTATCTCCATGTGGGAGTCGGAAGCGGCCTGTGGCTCTGAGGTAGCGGGTGTCAGGGGCTGCGAAAGCGCCTCACTGAGAACCGGCGACTGGCCTGGAAGAGGTTTCGTCGTCGGTTTTGGACCTCGGATGCCTGTCTTTATCCTTGTCTTTGCGTTTTTTCGGTATTGCGGTCGTCGGCTGATCCGACGGCATAGTATAATTGAACCTTCGCCCAAAGTAGTGTAAAGCAAAATCAAAACTCTTTTTATAGTGCGTTTGTTAAATCTAGCACAAAACCGACAACTAGTGACGTTGTGATCAGGGCCTAGGCATAGAATACAGTAAGAGTGGAAGTCCTTATGAGGTATTTGCTTCCCACAAGAAATACAATTATTAACTTTTTCTGACATCGGTCTGAGACAAGAAAAAAGTTTCCCCAATGGGGTACTTAGCTTTATTGAAGACTTCGGATCTGAAATTCGACTTCAAAAATCTCAGGAGTCGGCTGACTGGCACTTGCAAACTGCTTCTGCTTCGGGCATCGCGCGGCAAGAAAGACTGAAGAAAATGGCGTCGGATGCATCTTATATACCCCTGGCACACTGACGTCAGGGAAGAAGCGACAGCAACCGGTGCCCGACCAAGACTTTGGAACTCTGGCCGACTACGGGACCGCCTGACGGCAGGATAACCCAAGTGTAATGACTGCAGCAGTGTAACACGATGAACATTCTCATTTAACATCATTTGAGAGGTTCTGAAAATGTAGCCAGACAAACTTCCTCAACAGAGTACTAGTGGCCCATAGCCTGAAAGAAGTATCAACATTGTCATGCACTCACTGCATACAATAAGTAGTGGTTTCAACAACATAAGAATTTAAATTATTAAAAGCAAATTTTCCACATAAGAAAAACTGCACACAAATCATTCCAAATTATTTCACAAGTAGTCAAAACAAACTTTAACATACGAGGCTGACAATTCAAAATTCTGAAAATCAAAGTTGCAGAAGCATACACTTTTTCCCTTCCTTATCAGAAAGAGTAGAATTAAGAAAAGCTATACCCGCTGGATTAGGTTTGGGAAGAGTGCATATAATCTTAAAAGACTGAGAAACTTCATACATCATATCTGTCTTTTTAGGGGCAGCTAGCTGACTACCAAAAAGATTGCAGGCAGTAACACATATATCCTCCAAAGCTGACAGAAGTGGAGGAATGGGAGAAGGTTCTGGAAAATCCTTCTATAACAGCTCATAAAATTTTCTGAGCTACTGAAAAACTTCAGTGTTCTCCCACTGAAAACACTGGCGCATTCTGGTAACAGATTCAGAGAAAGAGAACACTCACAGGGAGAATAAGAAACTGAACTCTTCTCTTGAGTCTGAATCAGAAATCTGAGAAGAAAACCCTGTATCAGTCCTCTTCATATTCTTTTCCAGATTCAGAATCTTGAATCTGATCAAGAAAAGAGGTTATCCTTTCCCTCTCTTATACCAGAAACCACTTTATTAGAAGCAATCAATAGCTTGAATTAAACGTTGAGCCAGACCCAGTAAACGAGTCTATATTACCTGATCAAAACATTTAGGTTAGCGAATACCTAAACTTCGATCTGCTAATATCGAAAAATTAAAACAACGAATGGCCGATTTAATGTAGGGAATTAATTCCCTCGGCCACCAAAAAAAAAAAAAAAAAGACATTTTGCACACCCTTAAACTAATACTTTGTTGAAGCCCTTTTGCTTTAATTACAGCATACAGTCTTCTTGGGTAGGAGTCTATCAGCATGGCATGGCACATCTTGACTTGGCAATATTTGCCCACTCTTCCTTGCCAAAGTGCTCCAAATCTGTCAGATTGCGAGGGCATCTCTTGTGCACAGCCTTCTTCAGGTCACCCCACAGATTTTCTATTGGATTTAGGGCTGGGCTCTGGCTGGGCCATTCCAAAACTTTAATTTCTTTCTGGTGAAGCCATTCTTTTGTTGATTTGGATGTATGCTTGGTGTCATCATGTTGAAAGGTAAAATTCCTCTTCATCTTCAGCTTTCTAGCACAAGCCTGAAGGTTTTGGGCCAAAAGTGACTGGTATTTGGAACTGTTCATAATTTCTCCCACCTTGACTAAAGCCCCAGTTCCAGCTGAAGAAAAGAACCCCAAAGCATGATACTGCCACCACCATGCTTCACCTTTCGAATGGTGTTCTTTTGGTGATGTGAAGTGTTGTTTTTGCGCCAAACGTACCTTTTGGTAATGTGGGCAAAAAGTTCAGCTTTGGTCTCATCAGACCATAACGCATTTTCCCACATGCTTTTAGGAGACCTGATGTATTGTTTTGCAAATTTTAGCCGGGCCTGGATGTTTTTCTGTGTAAGAAAAGGTGTCTGTCTTGCAACCCTACCCCACAGGCCAGACATATGGAGAATACGGGAGATTGTTGTTACATGTAGTACACAACCAGTACTTTTCAGAAATTCCTGCAGCTCCTCCAGTGTTGCTGTAACCAGTTTTCATCTTGTCTTTTCATCAATTTTGGAGGGATGTCCAGTTCTTTGCAACATCACTGTTGTCCCATATTTTCTCCACTTTTTGATGACTGTCTTCACTGTGTTCCATGGTATATCCAATGCTGTGGACATTTTTTGTACTCTTCTCCTGACTGATACCTTTCAACAATGAAATCCCATTGATGCTTTGTAAGCTCTCTGTGGACCATGGATTTTGCTGTAGCAGGCAACTGAGTAAATGTCAGAACAATCCTACTAGAACAGCTGAACTTTATTTGGGGTTAATCAGAGTCTCTTTAATTGATGGCAAGTGTGTACCCAAGAAGACTGAATGCTGTAATTAAAGCAAAATGGCTTCAACAAAGTATTAGTTTAAGGGTGTGCACACCAGCTTATTGTACATTTTTTATTTTTTATATTTTTTCCCCTAACAAATTTATTTGGTTTTCAACTGAATTGTACAGGTTATAGGTCACATTAAAGGTGGGAAAAGTTTTGACATTATTTATTTTGGTCTCCTTTTTTATATCACAAAAACCTGGCATTTTAACAGGGGTGTGTATGCTTTTTAAATCCACTGTAAAAGTAATCAATCCATATTAACAAGTTCACATTTACAAATATTATACACCACATATACTGTTTTATACAATACAATCAGTCCTACACTACATAAATTGTTCAATTCCTGCCTACTCTTAAGCCTCATTCTTCCTCCAAAACATGTTTCTCCATGTATTATTCCAACAATTTCCATTTTTTCTATGTAATTTACTCCTACACTTTTTAAAGATCCAATGTCCTGTTCTTTTAGCTCTTTTACAATAACCATTACTTCATGTATGGTTGATTTAGGCTTTAATTTCCATTTTCTAGAAATTGCTTTTTTGGCAGCCACCAGAATTAAACTTAACAAGCCCTTATTATGTCTAGGCAATTCAGATTCTGTATCCCAGCTAAAAAAACAAAACATTTCCTTGGTTACACTCATTTGCCTGTCCAGTATTCCTGACAGAGTACTCTGTAAGGGAATTTTTAAAGTGGCTCAACTCATTATACTCTGAAAACATATGCTCCCAGGTACTTCTTTCTTCCCCATTACACCTCCAATATTTGCCATCTAGCCTTAGAAAAAATCTTTGGAGTCTGCTTGGGGTATGAAAGTACCTGTGTAAACACTTTCCAAAAAAAAGCCTAAATCTTCCAGACTTTGTTGCATATTTCGGAGCCATACATATGTGCTCCCATTGTTTCTTTGTGATTTTTTTTTTTTATCTAAACTATCTTCTCAATCTTTTCTGACTGTCTGATTGATTCCCATAGTTATTGTACAGTATTTTTATATGTCTTACTAATTATTCTTTTTTAACAGCAGCTTCTTTTCTCCATTCAACTAAAAATCCAATCAGTACAGTTCTTTCATTTAGGATTCCCCTGTTTCTCTTTGCCGATGCTCTGATATCAATCCCTGAGAGGGAAGGCAATCGCTATCTTGCAAGTCCAAGTGTCTTCTTGGCCTCTTCCTGTTCTATTACCTTTCCTTCGCCAATGATTTTTTTTTAAACAAGAAACATCTTTATTAAATTATCATGTATGCCGTAGGCCACATTTACATTTGGATCTACTTCAGATGATCGAAGTTTCAAAACTTTGAACATCATATGGCTGAGGACCACATGATCAAAGTTTTGAAACTTCAAACAACTAATAATAAAAAAAAAGTGATCTATTATGTTTTTGCAGGGCAAGCAAGCCCTTCTGCACCCCCCCACACACACCACCTGCTAATTAAATATACCAACTCCATGATCACACTACAGTGAGAAAAATGGTAAATTTCCCGTTCCGCGCTGTACAGCAATTTCCATTCAGAACCTTCTAAATTTCAAAACTGCGATCATCTGGTCCTCGGCCCTATGATGTTAGAAGTTTTGAAACCTTGATCATCTGAAGGGGACCCATTACATTTATATAAATGAGAATAACCCATAGCGACACAATCTCAGTTGCAAACATTATGGATTCTAAACCGTGACACAACTGCAGCTGCAAACATTATACATCACTTTTAACATATCCAGTCATTGTCAGTCAACCATTACATACCTCATTCAAATCCTGTCTTCTTTTAAACCTCGCTTCTCCTCCTCTGCATGTTTTGATAAATTTGCTCTTACCCTTTTCTAAAGATCCCAGTTTCAGTTGTTTTAACTCTGTTACTATATTCACTGCGTCTAGTAAAGTTGGTTTATACTTTGATTTCCATTTTCTAGTAACTGCTTTTTTGGCAGATATCATAATTACACTCAGCAAGTCCTTACTATGTCTAGGCAATTCTGAGTTGGTATCATAGCTCAAAAAAATAATTTCCCCAGTCCCTCCCACTTGCTCACCCAGCATCTCCAGCAGAGCAGTCTGCAAGGAATCTTTAAAGTCTACCAACTCATTACACTCTCAGAAAATATGTTCCCAGTTACCGCTTTCTGCCCCATCACACCTCCAACATTTGCTGTCTACCTGAGGAAAAATTTTCTGATGTCTGCTTGGGGAATAAAAATACCTTCCCTCTCTAATTATTTGTTCCCAATACTTTGATTCCTTTTCCAGCTTCCTCCAATAAACTTTAGCCCCTTTTTACCTATTCTCTGTACCCCTAATTGCAATCATCCTTATTCGCAGAATCTCTTGCTCCATTCCCTTGTTGGCTTAGCTCTTAGCATACTTTCTGCTACTTTAAGAATATAATACTCTGTAAGAATGTTCTGCACCCAAAATCCCACTCTTTCCTTATTTCTTGAATCTCCCCCGCTTTATCATTATCCCTTTCCATTTTGAATTGTAGCTTTCTGCTTATGTTGTGGTATGCATAAGAGCTTTAACTGTGTAACTCTAAACTATCTTCAAACCAGGTAATTCTAAACCTCTAGTAATCAAATTCTGCCTTTAACTCCACAGTGAAGAAACGCAGGAACCAGCCACAAGCCTATCTAATAGATGATGATTGTTTTAATCAATATTATAAAACAAAAACAAAAAATAAAATAAAAAAGTGTTCTGTTACGTTTCACACCCCAGCCGAGAATCTTGCTGTGAGGCGACAATGCTAACCACTGCACCTTGCTGCTTTCATGGTTCAATAATCCTAATCCTCCTTGTTCTAGTGGAAAGATCAACTTATCCCACTTGACTCTTGCCATATCCCCCTCCCAGATAAAATCCTTCAACTCTTTATTAATCACTATCCACAACTTCTCCTCTCATTGATAAAAATATGTCTGACCTGTGTATAAGTCTAAAGGGGCTAAAACATTTTTACTGCTTGTATCCTGCTATCTATTTCCATGATCAAGTGTAATACATAGTTTACAGCTATAGCCTTTGTTTTATCTTTATTAATTTTTTATCCCAAAAAAACAGAACTGTCTCAGAATATTCCACAACACTAAGATTTCTTTTTCTGGTTTCATCAGGTGAAAAAAAATGTAATTTGCAAATAAAGGCAACTTTGATTGAATACTATACCAATTATATCCTTGAACTTCTGAATCCCCTTTTTTGCCAGTGGTTTTAAATATAATATAAATAAAGGAGAAAGAGGACACCACCGCCTGGTTCCTCTGTTAAGACATATCTTATCAATGAGTAATGCTTGAACTTTGATTTTTGCTTTAGATCCCTCATATATCCTCCTATATAACCTTACTATTGTATCAGGAAATGTAAATGCTTCCACTGCCCTACTCATAAAATCCAACCATACTCTTTCAAATGTTTTTTCTGCATCAAGACCCACTAACAACAGTGTTATTTTCTTATATTCTGCTTCCTTCTGGATCATCATTGTTCTATCAGTGTTGTCAAATGTGTGTCTCCCCTCCACAAAATCACACTGGTCTATATCTATCAATTGTAAAAACATATTTGTCATTCTTTAAGCCACTATACACACAAACACTTCATAGTCATGGTTTAAAATTGACATGTGCCTATATGAAGCTGGCTCTGAAGGGTCTTTACTCTCTTTAGGTATTACAACCACCACAGCTTTTTTTCCAGGATGTTGGTGCTTCTCTTCATTTTAAAATACTGTTAAACATACTGTTAAACCAAACCTTCCAGCTCTTTATCACTTTCTTCCCTCCTAGCTTCCAAACTTGCACTGGAATACCATCTATTCCAGGAGATTTTCCTGCAGATTGGTTATACATCACAGTTTTTATCTCATCTACACATATCTTAACTGTTAATTGTTGAGCCACATCTACCTCTAACCTTGGCAGCTCAATTTGTGCTTTTTTCATGATTTTCACATTTCTCTGCTTTATAGAAATTTCCATAAAATTTCCGAAATACCTCTACAGGATCTCTAGTTATTTTTTTTTTGTTATAGACTCCCTAAGTTTGGCAACAACACTTTGTATTTTCTGTTGCCTAACTCATCGTGCCCAAAGTTTTTATGCTCTGGAGTTAAAATCAAAAACAGTTGCTTAACAGCAATCTTCTGAATTCATGCATATTATCCAGGTACTCCCTTATTTTCTCTTTAGCACTCTGCAGCTGCACCTCTTCTTATTCTGTGAGATTCCCCTTATTCTATAATACTTTAACCTTTTTCTGCCTTCTGAATAATTTTACTTTTTAACCATATCTCTTTTTCTTTGATTTCTACCCTATTTTTAAACTCAACTTTCATTTTATCCCATTCACTAGCTATAACTTCTGGAATACTTTCTATCCAGCCTAATAACTCCTGAATAATATCCACTACCCGTTCCTTAAATTCCTCTCTTTTTAATAGGTAGGCAGGGAAGCACCAGTGTCTCATTTTTACTTTATTACCCTTCATTTTATCTTAGTAATTATTGGTGCATGATCTGAAACAGTTATTTGTTGTGTGTCAGAGTTCTCAAGTAAATGTACATGCTCCTGTGAAATATATTTTCTATCTAATCTAGACAAACCTTAAGGAATAATATGTAAATTTTCTCTGAGTTCATGCTACTGAATTTGCTTCTTTCTTACCAAATATTTATAAATTTCTTCAGAAAGCTACCTCTTTTGTTGCATCTTCCCTTCTAGGCCCCTAAGATATACCCTCATTATTGCAAATCAAATTTTAGTTCCTGCCTATAAGTAATATTCCCTGCTAAAAGTTTATTATTTCTCAGCACAATTTTAAAGTGTATAATGGAACTTTTAGGTGGAATATAAATACATGCCAGCATAATTCTCACCCCTTGATAGTAGCCCCTTAGTACTGCAAATCTTCCATTATTATCTTTTTTCCTCTCTTCTGTCACTACTAGAGTTTCTCTAGCAATTAATATAAGTACTTCTTTCCTTTGTCCCTGATATTCTGCTGAATATCCAACCTGAGATCCTTTTTTATCAAATTCATATGCTTTGTTCTTTCCAGAGGTGTCTCCTGTGGCTTTACTATTCACACTCTGCATTTATTAAGATAATTAAATATTCTTTCCTTTTTGTCTATACCTGTGAGGAAAAATCACATTCTACGATAATATGGAAAGTGTTGCTATTATGATAAGTCATTAACCCTGCCTATTATATATGACAGCTTTTTAAAACTTTTTTGTCTAGTCTATTTCCAACTTTTGTGATAGATGGACCTACTAATGTTCGGTAGGCTGATCCTTTATACAGTTATTATCTTATCATCAACATTTGAACCTATGTCACATTTTATTTATGTTTTAATGAAAACCCTTAAAAAACAAACACATCCCTATAACCTATTAACTTAGTGCAAACATACATAACTATGTACATCTTCAAATGAGGACATTAAAGCCTCCTAATAGGAATAATTTCCCAAAAGTGACAGCTGCAAACACATGCCTTAACTAAACTAAAATTGAGGTTATCCATGCTAATATGCTCTTTACTGCCTTTGCTTCTACTTACATTAATTAGTGTCTATTTTTTTTTACTATTATTCCCCTCAGATGAGAAAAACAACTTGCATGGCTTTAGAAAACATTAACTTTTAGCCTTGAAGAAACCCATGTTTTGGCTTTTTATTACCCTCTAATCAGCCTGCCTCCATGGAAACGTAAGAGAAAAAATGTAGCCATAAGCTGCACATTTCTAAAGATAAACTGAAACATTTGTTGCTAAAGGAACATTTTTCATTATATTCACTTTTCTTTTGTTTACTTGTTTCAACTTAAAACTTGTTAGATAAGCCAAGGGTCTTAATCCAGACATTAATCTATGCAAAACTAAGACAAAACATATCAGTTCTACAGATATTATGATCTGTGTACTTTTGCAACACATCCCACCTCAACAACCCAAAATTATAAACCTATTATTTATTTATTTATTTGCAGTTTGTTTGCCAGGATGGTCCATTGGGCCAAGAAGAACCCATTTTCAATGGAGTCCTGGGGAGAAAAGCTCCACAATAACAAAAGTTACAAACAAGTAATTGTAAAAAGCTCCACAATAACAAAAGTTATAAATAGGTAAATATATAACAGTAAATACAGAAGTACAACTAAAATCATAGTATTTAAAGATACAATATGAAGCAAACAATCAAGGTTAAGAAAACTAAGAATTGTAAATTCTTTCTAGTACTTTATGAGGAAAAAGAATAGGACTCTGGCGTACCTGAAATGTCTGAGGTATAGAAAGGAGAAGAGGTTATGTGGGATGGGAGCAGGAGCATTCCCAGAGAGATGTTAGGTGTGAGTGTAGTGAGGCTTTGAAGGAAGAGTGACTAGAGATGGTACGGATGGATGGTGGTAGGGAGTTCCACTGATGCGCAAGGGCAAAGCATAGAAGATTTTTACCAGGGGGGTGGGTGGGTTTATGAAATTCTATCAAGTTTTGATTGCTGGATCTTAAAGATCTTTCTGGAAGGTGGATTTTAAGGGATGAGGATAGGGAGGGACTTAAAATGAGTTTGTGAACATGAGTGAGTTGAATGTAGGTGAGATACTTGGGTAGCTCTAACCAATTTAGTTTGTGAAGGGTGACGCAGTGATGGGTAGAAGAACTGTGGCTAGTGGCAAACTTGGCAATCTTATTATAGCAGGAAGAAAGTTTTGACTTAAGTGTGGATTGTAGGTTAGTTAGATGTGGGGCACCGTATAGGAGAGAAGTTATGAGGAATGTGGTAGAGAGAGTGAACTTAGTAGAGAGAGTAAGGCAGTGACTATGGCGGTAGAGCATACCAAGTTTCTGATGGTTTTTTTTATGTTTATTTGTATGTGGGAGGTGAATTTAAGCTGATCATCAATGAGGACACCTAATAGTGTGGCCTCAGGTACGACTTTGAGAGCTGTACTGCTGTGGCTGGTGATGCAGAATGTGTTTTTATCTATAGTGGTTATTTTAGAAGAGGTAAATAACATAGGTTTGGTTTTTGAGGCATTGAGTGCTAAGTGATTGTCTCTCATCCACTATTCAGTGGTACAAAAAGCATCTTTGGTTAGTTTTAAGAGAGTGGGGATAGAGGTGGCAGAACAGATTATAGTTGAATCGTCTGCATATTGGATAAGATCTGTGTTAGGGATTGAGTGGTGAAAATCATTTATGAAAATATTAAAACAGGAGGGGACCCAGTACAGAGCCTTGTGCTACAACAGTGGGTGTGCTGAGTAATGGAGAGGTGGCTTTTTTTCCATTTAACTGCTTGTTGCCTATCTGAGAGGTAACTAGAGAACCAGTTGAGAGAGGAAAGAGATAGGTTTAGATTCGAGAGTTTAGCTAGGAGAAGGTTGTGAGAGATGGTGTCAAAGGCCTTAAAGAGGTTCAGTAGGAGTGTAGATACAGTACAGCCAGAATCACGGGCTTTGTTGACAGTTTTGAGGAAGGACAGAAGAGCAGTGGTAGTGCTGTGGCCTGGTCTGAAACCATGCTGTGTGGGAGTTAGTAAGTGGTTGCGTATGAGATAGGGTAGGAATTGTATATGGATGCATTTCTCAAGAACTTTGGAGATGGGGATAAGATCACGATGGGGCAGAAATTTGTGATATTATTGTTGATGCCCCCTTTTTGAAGGGGTAAGATGAAGGCCATTTTCCAAAGTTGGGGTACACAACCTTCTTGGATAGAGCGGTTGATTAAAATAGAGATGGGAAAGCCAATGGCTTCGGTGGCTATACTAAGAAAGTATGAGGGAATGTTGTCGGGGGCATTGGAGCAGGGTTTCAGTTTTTGGAGAAGTTTTTTTATGATAGATGTGGGAATGGGTTTTATAGAGAAAGGAGGAGGTTGAGAGGTGGAGATATTTGAGAGTGAAGGGAAAGGGGAGGATACAAGAGGGGTTGTAGTAGTAGGGGGAGTAGTATTGTTAGTGAAGGATGAGGTAAGTTTGCTAACTGAGTTGATGATGAAAGAGTTGAACTGAGTGGCCAGAGCTATGTCTAGAGCATTGGGATCAAGACAAGGGTTTTCTTTTTTGCCAGGATTGAGGAGGGTGGAGATCCCATTCAAGAATTTTCTAGGATTTGTTTTATGGCTACTTTGTAATATGGAGACATAAGCTTTGCGGTCTGCTATGATAAGCTTTTTGACTTTGTTGCGGATCACTTTGTATTCATTAAGGGTGGAGGGGGTCTTATATTTCTGGTGGCGTACCCAAGCTTTGTTTCTAAGGTGCATGGCAGCTAGTGTGCCCTTGGTTAGCCATGGGGCAGTTTTGCTTTTTATTCTCTTAGTTTTTAGAGGGGCATATGAATCTAGGAGGTTTAAGAATGTTGAGTTGAAGTAGGATATGGCATTATCCAGGGGGAGAGTTTTCAGAGGGCTCCAGTTTATTGATTTTAGTGAGGTTGAGAAGGTACTGGGATTAAAGTTCTTTATGGAACGAATGGAGATATAGTTATGAGATATTTGTAAGGGGGAGGAAAGGCAATGGGCAAATGTGGGGAGATGGTCACTGAGGGAGCTGGAAAGTGTGCCACTATTGGAGAAATAATGAGGATGAGTAACAAAGACCCAGTCTAGAATACTACCAGTGGAGATGTTTTTAGATGGTCTAGTAGTAGAATTGATTAGCTGAGAGAAATTATAAAGGTTAATTTTTATGGAGTTTGTTGGAGACTGAATGGTGGACCAATTTATGTTCATGTCACCCAAGATTATTGTTTCATTACTAATGTTGGTGGAAAGCCAGGAGAGAATATCTTCGAGTACAGAGCTGTTGTCCCCAGGGGGAATGTATAGGGAAGCTATGCATATGTATTTGTGTTTATTTAGTTGAAGTAGGGCCAAAATTATTTCAGCATTGTTGAATTGGGGAATGGGTTTAGAATACGAGGTAACAGATAGGGAGGATGAGTATAAAAGAGCTACACCTCCACCTTTTCTGTGGGTTCTATCTTTTCTGATGATAGAGTAGTTGGGGGTGTTATTTTTGAGTCCTTTATGTGAGGTTTTAACCAGGTTTCAGAAACAGACAGGCTATCTGGTTGATTGCAGAGAAGCCAGGAATGGAGGTTGGGGATTTTGTTGGCTATGCTTTGGGCATTTAGAGAGGTGCATAGGATGGGTTTGGATGTTGAGGAGGGGGTAAGGGAGCCTGGGTTAGGGTGTATGTCACCAGAGAGAAGGATGGCAGTTACCTGGTGAATTAGGCTGAGGTGGTGCTTGGAGAGCTTATTATCAGAGTGGAGTGGCATGAGATTTGTAAGGGTATGGCAGGTTATTGAGGGAGCAGAGTGCTTATAGGGAGAAATGAGTTTGTAGGGAAACAGTAGATTGTTTTGGTTTTTGATGCGATATAGGTGGGGGGATATAAGGATTGAATGACGTGAAGGTGGTTTGGGAAGTGGGTAAGTAGTGTGAAAAGCTGGTGAATGGTTGATGGAAAGGGGCTGGGTGAGATAGTAAATATATGATAAGGTGAGAAGAAGGAGTATTTGAAATGAGAAGGAGGTAGGTTTATGAGGCATGGTGAGGTTTGCAATAGTTGGAGAATGGATATGATACAGAATAGATGGAGAGGTAGGTTGATCAGAGTAAAGTGGGAGAGGTAGGGGAGGTAAGTAGTGATAGGTAGGGGGTGTGTTGTGAGAAAGTTTGGTTGGTGTTGGGATGGCTGGATTGGATGGTTAGGGAGTGGGTGTAGTTATCTGAAGTATAAGTGTAGAGGTGCTGGGGTGGGTGGGAAATGGGGGCAGGGTAGGGGAGTGGAGTGATCCCGTAAGGTGAACGGAGCAGGTAGAGCCAAGGAGAACAGGATTGCCTCAACAGACAATCAGTGATATTGAGAAATAGTCAAAGAGCTTGTGTCAGGTCGGGTATGGGTGTACTGGTATGTAACAATGGGCTTATTGTAAAATTATGAGCCAAAATATTGAGGTGAATCACTGGAAATGTACTTTCTAACACGGACTGGTGCTATATGGATACATGGCCAAATAAGAGGAAGGGTAATACTGCCACCTAGTGACCAAAGTAATAATCGCAACCGGGTTAAGTAGTTGAGGAGAAGAGTAGGAGTTACAGGGGGGAAGGAGACTGCAGCAGGCTGCTAGCAATGCATGTAGGGGCACCACACTAAGTAGAATTATTTCACAAAAACAGTAGGTAAGTCACATACACTTGTAGGTCTTTGGGCAGTGGCGCGTTATGTCTTTAGGACACTTGAGTAGGATTCCAGTTGGCTTGATGTCAGAGGTGGTAAGTCTGGCCAATACTGTGGAAGAACACCTTGGGAGGTGGGAGATTCAAGACCGGGCAGACTGTAAGGGAGAAAAAGGTCTACTATTAGTATTCTCACTATTGAGAGGGGGAAAGGAGAAAATCAGAAAAGTAGCTAGAAAGTGTAGGGGAGATAGTGGGAGAGGTCAGAGGAAAGGGTTAGCATAAGAGTGGAGGTGAGCGGGAAGAGAGAGACCTGTAAGAAGGAGAGAGCAGCAGGAGATATACAGTAACAAATTAAGTAAACAATATAAGGCAGCAGCAGGGATGTTAGTGACAAAAAACACAACATCAGTTTAAGCACATAAGATTCACACCGATAAACTGGTAGCACAATTAAAGAAGGAGCAATTTCAGTACAAGTGAATGCAGCAGTTAAAAATGCATTTCTACAGTACGACACATCATGATGACAAGACACAGTAGCAGTTACATATAGTTGCAGTATAAAAAAATGCAGCAATGGCTCAATATAATATGCCACCTGAGTGCTGCGACTACATTATCTGGTATATTTCCATGCTCATAACTTAAATATGCTTTTGACTAGCCGTTTGTTCTCCTTTTGCATTGCAATACCTACATTTCTTAATACTAAAAAAAAAGAAAAAAAGCACCCTTTTACTTTTGTATCTTTATCACATACAACAACTAGAAATGCTTTACTATAAAACATGTGATTTATATCACAAAATATTTTGCTAAAATATTGTTAAGAATGGAGATTGTTTTACTTACAGTTACCTTTTTCCTTACTCTTCCTCTCCCCTCAGTGTCCTTCCAAATACAAGGTAAGGCAAATGCCTCAGTTCCCCAAAAGTTAACAAATTCATCAAAAGTCCACTCTTTCACTTTTTCTTGTTCAGCTGTACTTCACAAATGTAATTGATGCTTTGCAGTCTCACACTCATTCACCAATTTCCATGTTGCTCTTCCTCTTCATCTACATCTCCCAACTCCAGACTCTAGTTTAATTCCAAGGTACTCCTGATTCTTCTAGGTAACTCATGCTTTTCTCAGTCTCTCAACCATTCTCCTAAACAATGGAAAAGGCTTCACTTGCAAAGTCTTTCCATGTGCTTTATTATCAGAAGAATGAGAAGAGTCCCCTTCTTGATAGCTCACTTTTTGTTGTGTAAACTTCTGTAATACCTCCTTGGCCTTTTCTGCATCAAAAAATGAATTTGATCTTCCAGAAAAAATTCTGTGGACAGCTGGATACAGCAGCTTGAAACTCACACCTGCCTCATGACATTCCTTGATTGCTGGAATAAATTTGTTTCTCTTCTGCATAATCTACAGTAAATACTCATTTTCTACAAACACTCTACTGTTTCCAACTTTTAAAACATTGCCATTTTGCCACAGTTTTATCACGATAAACTCTTTCTGCTGGTAGGTTTACATCTTTACTAATACACGTCTTGGCTGCTTTCTCATGGCAAGGTTTGGAGCATACACACAATGTGCCCTTTCAATAAACAGTTCTTGCTGTGGAACACCAGTCCATTTGTTTGTTTGCGCCTTCATAAAATTAATGCAGCCTGTTTCTTCTAGTTTCTCTGTTACAGCAGGAAAATATCAGATTTTCTCTATGTGCTTTATCCCCTGATTCTACTATTTTTGAAACATCTCTTCTTGAGTCTCATACTCGGACAGCCTCTTCTTCATTTCAACCTTTGATTTTTGCAGTTTTATCAGGTCATCTGAACATCTGTTTAAAGCTTTTTCCAGCCTTTTGTTATTTCAATTAATGTACTCCTCTAGTGGTTTATTTATTTTAATCAGCTGTGAGCACATTTGACTTATTATTCCTCTAGCCTACTAGAAGCCATATCTTGCTCCAGTGCTGGAGTTTGAACTGCTTTGGCTGAGCAACTGCAGGATTCTTCCTAGTCAGTGTTTTCTTTCCCTTTTTCTAAGTAAATTTCTTTGAGGCTTTCTTAGTTTCTCTTTTTGCTGGCAGCCAGGCAGCATATTTACTGAGCAGTAACTGCATTTACTAAACATGAGAGAATTTCCTGGCCATTATCTTTCAGTTTCTTTTTTCATACTGGGAAAGCTGAAGTTAAGCTGTTGATCAGCATGCAGTCATCTTAGAAAGCCTCAATTTGTTTTTTGTTGATCTTTGAAGTAGGTCCCAAGATCAAGATACTCAGTTATAGGTCATTTTTTTGTTTAATTCTTTTATATTTTTTTTAATCACCTCTTCTTCCTGACCATCTTAAGCAATGAGTAGATGTCTATTGTGCAGGGACCCGTCCACAGCTTCTTGGTCTTTTATTTGGTGACTGATGCATGCAGTTTGATATTGCAATCATACAAGATTTGCTACAGTTCTGCAGAAACTAGAACCGAAGATTCACAATAATGACTATTCCAAATTACCAGAACTAAATTACTAACACTTCAGGAAAAATAATTTGGTCTTATAAGATATGATCTGTCTGGTAATGCTCTCATCTGATCCCTATGGAAAATGAGAAGTTATGTACCTACCATAACGTTCCATGTTAGTTGTCTTCTCTCGCCTTCTTTCTTGCTGGATGGGTTCAGAGCCGATCCTCGGCTCCGACTCAGCCACTTACTAAAGCTCGAGAGCATATTTTACCGGCTCGAGGCAACCCTATATCCCATGATGCTAGGTGATAACTCCCCAGATCTCGTTTGGAAGCTGAAAAACCTAGCATAGGCCAATAAAACAAAATCCTCCAACTGGAAGGAGGAGGAAGAGGGAAAAAAACCCCCAAAGATCGTTATCTACACTATATATATCCTAGGACACCTAGATGGTGAACAAGGGAATAAAAGGACCCTTCAAGGAAGGGAAGATCTTCTCGGTCTGTCCAGACTAGGGGGATGGTGGGTGGGACGCAAGAAAGAAGGCGAGAGACGGCAACTAACATGGAACGTTATGGTAGGTACATAACTTCTCAATGTTAAGTTGTCAATCTCGCCTTCATTCTTGCTGGATGGGACCGCGTCCCTAGCACCTTCATCCTGGGTGGCTCATTGGAACAGACTCTTAAGAATGGTGGAACCAAATGTTGCTCTGCCCCTGGAGGCCATGTCCAATTTGTAATGCGAAACAAAGGTATGAGGAGAGGCCCATGTGGCTGCCGCACAGATAGTGTCTATTGGTAGTCTAGCTTGAAAAGCTGTAGATGTAGCTAGTGCTCTAGTTGAATGGGCTTTTGGCTTAGAAGTTAATTCCCTGCCTCTGAGTTGATAAATAGATGTAATCACAGAAGACAGCCACCTAGATAGGGTTACCTTGGAAACAGGAAGGCCTTTCTTATTTTCTGCGTACGATAAAAACAGTTGATCAGACTTCCTTATTTGTTTGGTTCTATCCAAATAGTATCGGAGCTGGCGGTGAACATCTAGATAATGTAGCTTTTGCTCCGCTCTATTAGTATAGTTTGGGAAAAAACTGGGAGATCAATTGATTGATTTAAATTTGTCTGCGAAGCCACCTTGGGTAAGAAGGATGGATTAGTCCTTAGAGAAACTCTGTCTTTATGGAAGATTAAGTAGGGAGGACGAATGCAGAGGGCGTGAAGCTCAGATACTCTCCTAGCAGAAGTAATGGCGACTAGGAATAGAGTCTTCCAGGAAAGAAATTTCAATGAACAGGAGACCGCAGGTTCAAAGGGGGGAAGAATCAAGGATGTTAAGACTAAATTAAGATCCCACTGAGGTGGAGGGTCTTTGATCGGAGGCTTAAGTAAATATGCACCTTTAAGGAAAGCTTTGCAAAGCTTATTGGACATGATGTTGTGGTCCGATAAGCCTGTATGAAAATTCGATATGGCTGCCAACTGAACCTTTACCGTAGAGGCAGAAGACCCTGAATGAAAAATTTCGGCTAGGAAGTCTAAGACCGAATGAATTGGGGCAGTAAAGGGATCTATATTCCTTGCCTTTGCCCAGAAGGAGAAACGTTTCCATTTACTAGTGTAAATCCTTCTGGTGGAAGATTTAAGGGAAGCTACTATGATATCCCGGACGGGATTAGAAATCATAGGAAGCCTGGCTAAGGACGGACGTGGAGCAACCAAGCAGTGAGGTTGAGAGAATGTAGGGATTGGTGCAGCTGCCCAGACTGATGGGTCAACAGATCTGGAGCTGGGTCCAGATGCCAAGGCTGTACCAAAAGATAATGATGTAGGAACGGAAACCATATCTGTCGAGGCCAATAAGGGGCAATGAGAATCAACTTGGCTCTCAAGGCGGTTGCTTTCTGAATTACTTGTGGGATTAGAGGAAAGGGTGGAAAGGCATAGAGAAGTCCCCGAGGCCAATCTTGGACTAGAGTGTTTCTGAAGGGATGGCCTGGAAGGGGGAAGAGGGTGAAGAAGTCGGGGCATTTGCTGTTTTGGGGTGCAGCAAAAAGATCGCAGCAAGGAAGGCCCCACTTCTGAAAAATCTCTTCCGCTACCGATTGTTTGAGAGACCACTCATGTGGCATGAGTATAGCTCTGCTCAACCTGTCCGCTATGATGTTGGACTTCCCGGGGATATGCATTGTTATCAGAAACCGCTGAGAGGAGATCACCCATTGCCAAAGTCTGAGTGCCTCTCGACACAGGGGATAGGACTTGGTTCCGCCTTGCTTGTTGATATACCACACTACGGACATATTGTCCGTTTGGATTGCAATAGTTCCTAGGGGAAGAGAGTCGTGGCGGGCTTGCAACATTAAAAGCACTGCTCTCATTCTAGGACATTTATGTGCAGGTGGCGTTTGAAAGGTTGCCAAGTGCCATGGACCATCCTGCCCTGAAAATGCCCCCCCCCAACCGATCAGGGAGGCGTCCGATGTCACCGTGGCGACCGGGGGAGGAGGAACAAAGGGTCTGCCTTGATGGACTTGAGGGGACAATATCCACCAGGACAGATGACTTTTGCAAGTTGGAGTTATCATGATCTTGTGGTGCATGGGGAGTTGCTGAAAAGACCATTGGGCGAAAAGCATCCACTGTAGAAGACGCATGTAAAAACATGCAAAGAAGTGTTATGGCGGCCGCCATAAGACCCAATACTTTCAGGACATACCTGGCCTGAATTTTGTCGCTCTGAAGAAGAACATGGACATGGTTTTGAATATCTAAGATCCTTTGATCTGTTAACTTTGCTGAAAGATGTACGGTGTTCAAGTTGGCGCCTATAAAGGTAATAGACTGACAAGGCGACAAGGCAGACTTTTCGAAATTTATAGAGATTCCTAGCCCTCTGCAAATGTGAATGGTGTAAGCTCTGGCTTGGAGAAGTTGATGCCTGGTGGTGGCAGTGAGGAGCCAGTCGTCTAGATATGGAAACACCTGGAATCCTTGCCGTCTCAGGTGAGCCGTAACCACTGCCATACATTTGGTGAACACTCTGGGAGCTGTAGTGAGACCAAAGGGCAGGGCTCTGAACTGGTAGTGACTGGCCCCCAGCCGAAAGCGGAGAAACCTTCTGGAGCGCCTGTGAATTTTGATGTGATAGTACGCATCCTGAAGGTCCACGGAGCACATCCAATTGTCCTTGCCCAGAAAGGGCAGAATGGACTGTAGCGTGACCATCCGGAATCTTGTTCTCTTTACAAACTTGTTTAGTTTGCAGAGATCTAATATTGGTCTCCAGTCCCGTCTTTTTCGGTACCAAAAAGAACCTTGAGTAGATTCCGGATCCTAGTTGGTCTGCTGGGACTGGTTGGAAGGCTCTTTTTGCTAGCAGTTTTGATATTTCTGATACTGCTAGTTCCCTTAGACCGGGTGGAATGTCTGGAAGGGTTCCCTTTTGCAGAATTGGGGTTTGGATAAAGGGAATTTTGTAACCCTCGGATATGATCGACTGTACCCATTTGTCTTGAGTAAGGGAAAGCCAGGCTATTGGGTACAGCAACAATCTTCCCCCGACTGCCTCCGTAGGTGGACAATCGGGCAACATCTCAGGGATGCTGGAAGGGTTTTGTCAGAGATAGGCTCCCTGCTACCCTGGTTCTGCGGACCCCCTCTGCCACTAGGGCGGCATCTGTTGTTGTTACCCCCTCTGCCTCTGGGGGTAAACTGACCTCTTGCATCAGGCATGACTCCTTGAGATTTCCGGAACCACATTTTCCCACCCTTCTGACCCTTAGGGTATGGTCTTGAAGGGATGGAGAAACGGACTCCTATGGCAGAAAGAGTCTTGCCATCTTGTTCGCATCTGGTCAAGGTGTCTTTCACTTGAGGTCCGAACAAAGCCGAACCATCAAAAGGGGAATTTGTGAAGGACGCCTTGAAAGGGTCCGTGAAATTACACAGCCGCATCCAGGCGTGACGCCTTAAGGCCACTCCTGTGCCCGCGGCCCTACTCGCTCCATCGGCTGCATATGAAATTAGACACATGGAGGAGTTAACAATCGAGTTCAGGGTTCCAAGCTGTGAGTTTATTTTATCCTGGGACCCAGCAGCTGATGGATCCTGTAAGACTTCTCCCAACTCTTTGAGAATATCTCTCTGAAGGCGGGTGAAGTGACACAAGTAATTCAGCGACCGCATGGCAAAGGTCGCTGAAGAAAACATCCACTTACCGTACCTATCCATGGTCCTAGAATCCTTATTAGGAGGATGGATAGGTACTGAAGGATCAGCTAGTTCCTTCTTGGTGGCTGCAGCCACCACCATGGCATCCGCCGGTACACCTTTTGTTAGGAATTGCTTGTCAACTGGTGCTGTGATGAATTTAGATGACCTCCGAGGGGTGGGTTCCACCGAATCCGGAGCCGACCACGCCTTCCGAGCCACTACTTCCATAAGGGGGTCAAAAGGCAGAGACACCCTGGAGGTGGAGGGTCGAGAACCAAACGCCTCCAGGTACACCGACTCGTCCTCGGAAGGATTAAGGGAAGACCAGTTCCCCCTCTGCTTTAGGATTTCTAGGATGTCTGAGAAAGAGACATCCTCAGAGGGGGACTTTGGGGATCCCTCTGACTCATCCAAGTTGGTGTCAGATGTAATGGACTCAGGGGAGTCCACATGCTTCCTCTTACATGTCCTCTTACGCGGAGGCTCCGCTGACAGGTCAGGAGAATCCTCGGAAGAGGAAGAAATTCCCAGTGGGGAAACCTGAGGCGTTGGATCTCTGGGTCCGGGAGCAAGAGAGTGGGAAGAGACATCAGCAGGCACTGTAGTGGGAGGAGCTGATGGAGCTGACCGTTGACTATGCCCTGGGGCTAATACACTCCTCATCACCTCGAAGGCTCCCCTATCAGAAAGGCCAGAGGGCCCCCGCTCCGAAGAGGTAGGAACCCCAGGCCGCATCAACAGGGAAGGCTCCGAGGCCGATGTTGGGGCAGAGCTCACCAGCGCTGACGCTCTGAGAGGGAGAACGGGGTCGGACAATGGTCCGATGCCACTCGCCCCCTCGGAGCCGACAAGAGAGATCAGGCGCCCGGATCCATCCAATGAAGTTATCAAGGATGAGATCGGACCGGAAGACGAAGGAGCCGAAGGGGGAGGTATCGGCTCCGACGCCACAACAGTCATGGCTCCAAGGAGCTCCGGCTCCGAACTCTGAGGGAGAGTCGAAGGAGGAAAATTAGGTGGAGTCGTAATAGCTACCGTCTAATGAGACGGGCTAGAGATCATCTGGGCCAATGCCTGAGACTTTAACAGCCTACTTACCACTCTCTCATGGTCATGATCTGAAAGTCTGGACGACCGATAAGATCGGCTCCGATGGCTCCGCTCCGAGAGCAGGGGAGATCTCGGAGCCGAATGGATGGACTCCAATGAAGGGGATCTTGACCTCTTCTTAGATGGAACCAACGAAGCCGAGGACACGTTGGCTCCAGCCGGAGCCGACAGTGAAAGCATGGACTCAGAGGTATCGGCACCGAGTGGTGCCGAGACCGGAACCTGTGACTCAAAGGGATCGGCTCCACCAGCCGGAGCCGATCTAGGCACAGACAAGGAGCCAGCAGCCGAAGGCTTAGTACTTGGAGCCAACGGTTTTGCTGGTTTCGAGGGCCTCCCCGATGCAGACTTAGTCGGGGAGCCCTCAGGCTTTAACAAGCCCCTCAGTATAAGATTGTTCCTGCGCTCCTGCAGGACTCTTGGACTGAATGCATGACATACAGAACAAGAGTCCTGCAGGTGCAGGGGTCCCAGGCAGTAAACACAAGAGGTGTGACCGTCTGTCAGAGACATTTTCTGACAGCACGAGTCACACTTCTTAAAGCCTGAGACCTTAGTTTCCTTTGGTTCCTTCGACATAACAGTGTCGAGGGTTCACAAAGGTAAGATAAAAACACACACACACACACACACACACACTCAAAAAACACTATAAAATAACAATAAAAATGTTAATAGGGATACTGACACACCCAAACACTCCACAGGATCCCTAAGAAAATTTAGGAAAGGGGCAGGCTTAAGGCCTAACCTAAGAGTGGAGGGGGAGGGATATAAGGGATAAAAAGGGAAGGTATAAAACAGTAATAGAGTTAAAGGTAGTTGCTAACTATTGAAAAAAACAACTGGGTGAAAAATTAACTCAAAAGGGTGACTGAACACTATATATATAAAGACTTACCAGGAGCCGGTAAAAATACGCACCTCGCAAGCGAAAGCGGCAAACGAGATCTGGGGAGTTATCGCCTAGCATCATGGGATATAGGGTTGCCTCGAGCCGGTAAAATAAGCTCTAGAGCTTTAGTAAGTGGCCGAGTCGGAGCCGAGGATCAGCTCCGAACCCATCCAGCAAGAATGAAGGCGAGATTGACAACTTAACATTTTAAGGTTCAACTTCTGAACCACTTTGGAAGAATAAATGGAAGCTTTCCTGAAGAAGTCACTGTGCAGGCCATTACCAAAATAGTGTCATATGAGAAGTGTTTCATGCAGTTCTACTTATATTGTGATTGGTCCTTTAGCAGAACTGGACCATTCTGTTATCTTCAACCTATGTAGTAGAAGTTACTGTCTCCTGGAAGTCCATATGTGACTCAAAACATATGATGTCTGTGTTTAAAAAAAGTACAGTTGTGTAAGCTTCACATACCCATAACTGCAGATGTTCAATTTCCTCACTGCTGCACTAACCATTAGGTTATACGAGTTGTTTCCTGCCTACAAAACAACTGGATTGCTCCTAAAAAGCTCTGGCTACCCTAACGTCCTCACTCTCACTGCTGACTAGCTAATCCCAAAGAGAGAAATCAACAGTCAGAGTGAATCTTTCTTCACAAATTTCTTGCCCTTACAATGAGAGAAAAGCCTTACAATCCTGAATCAACCAACTAATAATAAGCAATAACGTAATGTAGAAACAAACACAGCCCTACTTTATATCCCAACTACAACTATATACAACAGCACAGGAGAATATAGGGTGGGTACAGCAACTGCAGCAGTGATGAATTCGAACATCTAATGTTATGGGTAAGGGGAACTTACAGAACTGTACTGTTTATCATTCCCACAGCAAGAGCAACCTTAGACTTTATGGGTTGATTATCAAAGCCTATCCAACCTGGGATGAGGAAGGATATGCATCTTTGAGTCCCTGGAGAATGACCCTAGCAAAGTTTGACCTGGACCTAAAAAAGGAATTCAGCAAGTAATGAGCTGTAAAGGTATGTACAGAGGACAATGCAGCTGCCTCTAGAATCAGAATCCAATCTTTCTGGAATGCCACTGAAAAATCAAGGTGCTAGTGGAATGTGCCTTGATACTGCCGGGAATGAATTTGCCAGGATATAACAAAATACAACTGCTGAGGGCAATCATCTGGAAACTGTCTGTCTAGACACAGGGTGTGCCATTTTTACCTTTTGATAAGAAATAAATAGATGATCATTTTTTCTTAAGAGCTTAGTTCTGTCAAGATATTACTTGAGCTGCTCATGCACATCCAGAAGAATGCAGAATCCTTTCTTCCTGATTTCTAGGTTCTGTGTAGAAAACTGGGAGACTGATGGCGTGATTCAAACTAAATTCTGAAACCACTTTAAGCATGAATGAGGGGTTTGTTCTTAAAGAAACCCTATCCCTGTGGAAAATGAGATAAAGTTCATCCATCATGACAACAGCTCAGATATTCTTGCAGATATTAGAGCAATGAGGAGTACAGTTTTCCAAGTCAAGAACCTTAAAGCATCTTTATGGGCAGGTTCAAAAGGTGACATAGCCAATTTCTCCAGAGTTGAGATTTCATGGAGGAGCAGCCTGTTTACAAGCAGGTCTGAGGTGTATAATTCCTTTCATAAACTATTTCACAACAAACAGCTTTTTGAAAGAGGAACAACCATAGCAGACATGCTGAAATGGCCACAAGATGAACCTTCACAGAAGAATAAGTGAGGCCAGAGGAAAGTAACACACAAATATTTGAGCACCAGTCCTATAAAATCCCTAATGGGGCCCTAGATATTGGTCAAGCAACAGTTATCAAATCACTTCCACTTACCATTATAGGATTTTCTAGTAGCAAGCTTTCCTGCTTCCTCTAGTACCTGTTGCACGTCCTTGTAAAATAAGTACCTAAAAGGTATTAAAGCTGAATTATCCAAGCAGTCAGTTGATTGATACTGGGCATATCAAACTCCCCTTGTCTTGTGTGAGTAGAACCCCATCTGTTGGGAAGCTTGAGGTAATTGCTCTTGACCAGTTCCATAATAAGTGAGAACCAATGTTGTCTGTGCCAAATGGGGTTACCACAATGATTTTCGGGCTAGCCTTTTGATGCTTCAGAATTGTGCTGGATATCAGTGAAAAGGTGGAACACATAAAGGAACATACTTTTCCAAGGGAATGAAAGTGCATCTACTTTGTTTTGAAAGGAGACGAACAGAAATGTTTCCCACAGCTGGACCAATTCCTGGAAAACATCTCATTCAATTTCCATTTGCTGGCTCAGCTTGGCTGACACTATGTTTTGATTTCATGGAATGTAAGATGCTTTGAGGGTTAAGGAATCCTGAAGAGCTAGGTACCAAGCCATCACTGCCAGCCTATATAGGGGGTACAACCTTCTGCCTCCCTGCTTGTTTATATACCATATGGAGAAACATCAAGGCATGAATCACAGCCAACATTGCTTTTAAACTGATGTGCTTTTGCTGTTTATTGTGATTGTTCCATGTTCCAGGTTTGATGTTTTGCGAGTCAACAAATTCATCAGTCCATAATTTAGAATACATCTGCCTAAAAAACTGTGCTTTCCCTCTCTTTACCTTTATCTAGTTTTTCAATACATTTTCCTACATTGCTTTCTCTCTCTCTCCTTTAACTTCAAAATGTCATTTCCTCTGGATGAACTGCCTTCTCAACATCCCCTTTGAACTACTGACATTCATTGAATATCGTTGTTGTATTAATAACCCCTTAGGATTTCCTGTACTTTTACCTTGTAGAAACTGTCCCCCAAGCAAATACTGATGCGTCTGTGGTGAATGATTGGTATGGGGTATGGTATGAGGAGAGAAGGGGAGACCTGGATTCAGTTGGATTTGTTGTCTCCACCAATGCAGTTCCCTTTTTATAAACCCCAAAACTGGAATTTGATATTCCAGAGAATGTAAATGCTTGATTCCTGCAATTTTTATAGGAACCACTGTATCATTCTCATGTGTATTATGGCTAGAGGTATCATGAGAATCATGGAAGCCATTAACCCTTGGATCATGAAGAATTCTCATGCAAAAGTCTGAGACTAACTGAAGAAATTCAGGAAAATTCCAGATAAAGATCCACCTTCTGTTGTGATAAATAGCGCTTTTTGAAGAAAAGAATTTATAATTCCAGAATCACAATCCTGTGAGATGGAGTCAAGGAGGATTTTGCAATATTTATCTGGAAGATGAGATTGATCAAAAGAAACATAGCCCAAGTTGTGACGATTGGGGAGAGATGGGCGAAGGCAGCCAGCCTAGTCAAATAGAATTTGATACATAATTCTATCAACTGTATAAATAAATGTAAACTACAGGCATGTTTTCTTGAGTGTAAAAGAATACTGTGAAATGTGGAACTGCAAAATATGTGACATTGCACTCTACTGGCCTAGTGAAGCATGTTGTGACCCTTTCATGTTTTACAATTCGGCTCCAGTGAGTCTGGGTGAAGGTTTCATGCCCATTGTTTTAAGGCTAAAGTTTATGACCGGAATTTACATGTGGAAGGTGCTTTATTGCTCTGGTTTCTGCTAGAGTGTACATGTGAAATGCCTTGTATTGTTGTAGTTTACTGAGCAGGTGTTAGCTTGCTAAATAATGCAGTTTGTGGTCTGAGAACTCAGACCAGGTGTCAAGATGATGCAATATGAATACTGGGAAAAACCTAAGTGTCAAAATGATGTAATTTGAGAGGGCCTTAGTAGAGCTGTTGGTTAGTGTTTAAAAACTATTGTTCAGTGAGAGACTGTAAGCATTTTGATCTTGGATATCTAACTCAGCACTCTGAATAAGCTCACATGTAAGTTTTAGCACTGTGATTTCTTGTAGGAATAGTTAAAGCTAGTAAAGATTAATTAGGTATTTTTCTTTGAAATCAGACCTGTACTACTGTATTATTTTAAGTTTCTGTGTGATCTCTGAACTCTTAGATATCTCTGTGGTGTAGTAGTTTTGTCTTGTGTTTTAATTATTTATTATTAAATATTTTTAAAACCTTCTACCTGTGGCTGGTTTATGTAGAGATAAAGTATGCTTTAGAGTACATTATATATTTATAGAGTTTATTATAATAAGCCCTTCCAACAAGCCTTAAGATTAATTAGTCATACTACCATTGCATTATAATATTGCACAGTAATAATTTTTAAGGGCCTTTTAGTAGCTAATAATTAACTGAGTGGTGGCAGGAATTACTACTGTATGGTCTGGGTAATAGGGGCACAGCTGGAGAACCTGTGCCAGCCTTTTCCCAGGAAAGTCTGTGTGGCTGTATAACCTCTTCTCAAAGTGTGTGTGTGTGTGTGTGTGTGTGTGTGTGTGTGTGTGTGTGTGTGTGTGTGTGTGTGTGTGTGTGTGTGTGTGTGTGTAGTATATGTATCAGCTAACTGGGCAGAGACACGAAGCACTGGTTGGACAGAGAGGGTACTGGAGGTTTTAGCTTGCCAAGTTAGGCTGAGACCTGGACCCTATAGCTGTGTCAGTGGGGAGTCTTATTGGGGACCTGGTGAGCAAAAGAGCAACCAGCCCCAGACTGACTGTGATCTCTGTATGCACTTACGGGAAATTGTACTTTACTGTGTGTATTAGTTATCTTTTCCTCTTCTCGGAGACAACCAACCTGGTGTTAGTGGTGAGGATTGAGGCTCCTTGATTGCTGGGCCAGGGCACGGCTGTCACATGTGGTTTGCAGTGGTGGGATCTACTTCACACACTAATTGGCTTGTAGTGGTGTGTGTAGAGTGAATTCCTGTAGCTTATGTACAGCGATCTCTAAAATGTTTTGTACTCTAAAACAGCCACGCAGTGTATACTCAGAATTCAGATCACAATTGTTTTATTTCTTTTGTTAGCTTAGTGTTAGTCAGGGTGAGCAGGCAGCATGTCAGCAGAGGAGTATGGAAAGCTGACAAGGAGCCAGCTGGCAGAGATGTGCCAAGCTAGGGGACTGGTGCATGGAAACCTGACTAAGGCAGACCTGATTGCAGCCTTGGTTACAGCTGCATCAGAAAACAGCAGCCTGGAGGACAATCAGACTGACAGTGGAGATACAATATCCTCGGAGAATGGACAGCTCAACCTTTCTGCAGTGGACTTAAAAATCCAGCTGGAGCTGAAGAGACTTGAGTTGGAGGCCAGGCGTATGGAACTAGAAGCAGCTGAGAGAATGAGGAGCCTAGAAGCTGAAGAACAGGAACGGCAGAGAAAGCATGAGAGGGAAATGCTGACTCTTCGCCAGAGTCATGGAGGTAATGGAGAAGGGAGTAACCAGACCCCAGAAGCAGAAAATGTCAGAAAATTTCTTCCACAGTTTAAAGAGGGGGATAATTTTGATAGCTTCATTCATATGTTTGAGCGGGTATGCAAATAGTATGAAGTTGACCAAAGGCTCTGGGTATGGTTCCAAGGCTCTGGGTATGGTTCCTGAACCCCTTACTCCATGGTAAAGCTGTAACTTCTTTAGCAAAAATGCATGACACTGACTGTTTTGATTATACTGCTGGAAAAAGACATTTATTAGAATGTTTTAAGCTAACTCCTGAAATGTATAGGAAAAAGTTTCATGAGCATAGATGTAAGGCAGATGAAAATGTTTGTGAATATGTTGTTGAACTGAGCACTTCTTTTCATAGGTGGGTGAGTGGATGCCAGGTCACCACTTCTGAAGGGCTGGCAGACCTTTTGGTAAGGGAACAAGCCCTTAGCACTTTGCCTGAGGACATGAGGATCTGGTTGGCTGATAAACAGTATGCTACTTCAGAGGAGTTGGGGAAGATGGGAGACCTATACCTAGCAAGCAGGGCAGCCCTACACAGGAAAGGGACCCCCAGTACGGCTCATGGGACTAAAGGAAACCATGGTGGGCAGCACAGACTGCCCCAACAGAATCCACCAGTAGCAGAGGAAGACACTAGTCCAGGTATATATCCAGGAGCTAGGGTTAAATTTTTTAAATGCAACCAGTGGGGTAATGTGGCGTACAGATGTCCACGGAGGCAAGGTGGGGAACAAAAGGTGAAAGAGACAGTAAGTGGGAAAGACAAAATGCCAATAGTAGGTTGTCTTCAGACAACTGGGGTATGGAACTACCATCCTGCAGATGTCCTGAGAGGGAAGGATTTGGATGAGGCAGTACTATGTACTCATGCAGTTACATGCAGTCAGGCTAGGAGACAAGCATGTGAGTTGGGTAGCCTGGGGAAGACCCAAACAGACTGCACACTTGCAGCCAGGTCTGCTAAGGTGGTTACTTCAGGGAGGGAGCTGCTCTGTAGCAGCGAGACTGAAGGTGAGCCACAGCTGCTTGTAGGTACTAATGGTCCATTGGACAGAGTGACTGCAAAGGTAGAGGTGAGTAGTAGTACCCAGGCTGACAGTGAGGCACCACTGTCAGAGAGGATGCCAGACTTCCTGTGGAAGGGGAGCTGGGAAGGGCTACAAGGAGAGACTTGAGACAGGCTCAGCTCTCAGACCCTACATTGCAAGGCCTGAGGCAGGTAGCTAGGGAGGCACCTGATTCTCAATGGAAAGGGGAATCTGTATACTGGAACAAAGGGTTACTGTACACAGAGTGGACCCCTGAGGGAGGGCTAGAAGGTGAGAGAGTACAGCAGTCGTAGTGCCTAGAGCTTACCATCTGACGCATCTAGCCATAGCCCATGATATTCCCTTTGCAGGTCATAAGGGCATAAAACGTACAAAGAGGCGTAGTATGCAAAACTTCTATTGGCCTGGAATTTCCAGAGATGTAACAAGGTACTGCAGGACCTGTGAGCAGTGCCAAAAGGTAGGCAAGGCAGGAAACAAGGTGAGAGCTCCTTTGATGGCTTTGCCTGCGATTAAGGAGCCATTTCAGAGGGTAGCTATGGATATTGTGGGTCCTTTGAGTACCCCAAGTTCCACAGGGAAAAAGTATATCCTAGTGATTGTAGAATATGCTACACAATACCCTGAGGCAGTGGCTTTGTCCTCCATTGAGGCCGAAAAGGTAGCAAATGCTTTGCTAGAGATTTTCAGCAGGGTGGGTTTCCCAAAGGAAATACTGTCTGACAGACGTGTCAATTTTATGTCAGACCTGCTGGCTTGTCTGTGGAAGTCCTGTGGGGTGAAGCACATGAAGACCACCCCCTACCATCCCCAGACTAATGGTCTTGTTGAGAGGTTAAAGTCTACAATCAAGTCCATGCTACAGGCATTTGCAGATCAGTTTAAGAGGGAGTGGGACAAATATTTGCCCCATCTGTTGTTTGCTTACAGACAAGGTTCCCCAGGAATCCACAGGTTTTTCACCCTTTGAGTTGCTGTATGGGCATAGGGTGAGGGGACCTCTAGATTTAATTTGAGATGAGTGAGAAGGTGAGTGTGAGTCTCACAAGGAGTCTGTTGTGGCATATGTCCTCAACCTCAAGACAAGGCTCAGGGAACTCATGGGCCTGGCCCAGGAGAACCTGGCAGAAGCCCAACAACAGAACAAGGTGTGGTATGACAGGAATGCTCGAGCTAGAGAGTATGCTGTAGGGCAGCAGGTGATGGTTCTCATTCCTGTAGACACAACAAGCTGCAAGCAGCTTGGGAGGGACCCTACAAGGTGGTAAGAAAGGTAAGTGATGTTAACTACATGGTGGAAGTGCTAGGCAGATGGCAGGGGCAAAAATTGTACCATGTTAACATGATGAAACCTTATCATGATAGGGAGGCCCTTGTGCTGAGCATTTGCAGTGGATTGCAGGAGGAGTCTGAGGGAGATCTGGGGACTGATCTCCTCAGTGAGGCTCGGGCTGACACCTCGGTAGAAGGGGTATCAATATCCCAGCAGCTATCTCCTACTCAGGTTCGAGAAATCCGAGCAGTGTTGCAGGAGTTTGGGGGCATGTTCACCGGGAAACCAGGGAGCACCCACCTGGTGCAGCACCAGGTGGATACAGAACCCCAAAGGCCTATCAGGCAGGCCCCTTATAGGGTACCTGAAAGAGTCAAACAGACTCTGAGGAAGGAGGTACAGGAGATTTAGAACTAGGGGTGATTCAAGAGTCCAACAATCCCTGGACCTCACCAGTGGTGTTGGTGCCAAAGAAGGATGGTAGAACCAGGTTCTGTGTGGATTACAGGAAATTAAATAGTCACACAGAGGCAGATGCTTATCCCATGCCTAGTACAGATGAGACCCTAGAGCAGCTGGGTGGGCTAAGTATCTTACAATCATTGTTGTTGTAACCAAGGGTTACTGGCAGGTGCTTCTGACTCCCAGTGCTAGACAGAAGTCAGCCTTTGTGACTCCTTTTGGCTTGTATGAGTTCACAAAGATGCCCTTTGGGATGAAGAATGCCCCAGCGACTTTCCAGAGGCTGGTAGGTCATTTCTTAGCAGGAGCAGGAGGGTTTGCCCTTGCTTACATGGATGATATTGCTATCTACACCATTCCTGGCAAGATCACCTTCAGCATGTCAGGGAGGTGCTGGGCAGACTACAGAGGGCAGGGTTGACCATTAAGCCGAGCAAATGTCAGGTGGGTATAGCAGACATCTCCTACCTAGGACATAGAGTGGGGAGTGGTAAGGTAAAGCCAAAACCTGCCAAAGTGGAAGCTATTAAGGCATGGTTTGCAACTGTTACCAAAAAGCAGGTGAGGGCATTCTTAGGGACAGCAGGGTACTACAGAAAGTTCGTTCCCAATAATAGTACCATGGCTGCTCCCCTCATAGACCTGACAAAGAAGAACAGGCCAGATAAGTTAGTGTGGACCCCAGCATGTAAGCAGGCATTTCAGAAGCTTAAGGAAGCTTTGGGAGGACCCCCTGTATTAGCCAGACCAGACTATAGCAAAGAATTTGTTGTGCAGGTAGATGCTTCAAACTATGGGGTGGGGACTGTACTTAGCCAGATTTCTTCACAGGAAGAAAAGCACCCAGTGGGTTATCTCAGTCATAGGCTCCAACCCAGGGAGGAATGCTATGCAGCGGTAGAAAAGTAATGTCTAGCCATAGTGTGGGCACTACAAAAACATCAGCCTTATCTGTATGGAAGAAAATTCACTGTGATGACAGATCACAACCCTCTAACATGGTTAAACAGAGCCAGTCAGCAAAATGCCAAGTTGCTAAGATGGAGCCTGGGGTTGCAAGCATATGATATGTCAGTGCAGCACCGCAGTGGGAGTAGCAATGCCAATGCAGATGAGCTCTCAAGACAGGGAATGGGGTGAGGTACACCCAGATAGACCTGACACTTTCAAGCGACATTTCTCAAGGGGCACTTGAAAAACTAGCTTGAGTTCCCCGAGGGGGGGGGGGGGAGATGTGACGATCGGGGAGAGATGGGTGAAGGCTGCCAGCCTAGTCAAACAGAATTTGATACATAATTCTATCAACTGTATAAATAAATGTAAAATACAGGCATGTTTTCTTGAGTGTAAAAGAATACTGTGAAATGTGAAACTGCAAAATATGTGACAACATTGCACTCTATTGGCCCAGTGAAGCATGTTGTGACCCTTTCATGTTTTACAAGTTGGCTCCAGTGAGTCTGGATGAAGGTTTCATGCCCATTGTTTTAAGGCTAAAGTTTATGACCAGAATGTACAAGTGGAAGGTGTTTTACTGCTCTGGTTTCTGCTAGAGTGTATATGTGAAATGCTTGCTAAATAATGCAGTTTGTGGCCTGAGAACTCACGCCAGGTGTCAAGAAGATGCAATATGAATACTGGGAAAACCTAAGTGTCAAAATGATGTAATTTGGGAGGGCCTCAGCAGAGCTGTTGGTTAGTGTTTAAAAACTATTGTTCAGTGAGAGACTGTAAGCATTTTAATCTTGGATATCTAACTCAGCACTCTGTCTAAGCTCACATGTAAGTTTTAGCACTGTGATTTCTTATAGGAATAGTTAAAGCTAGTAAAGATTAATTAGGTATTTTTCTTTGAAATCAGACCTGTACTACTGTATTATTTTAAGTTTCTGTGTGATCTCTGAACTCTTAGATATCTCTGTGGTGTAGTAGTTCTGTCTTGTGTTTTAATTATTTATTATTAAATATTTGTAAAACCTTCTACCTGTGGCTGGTTTATGTAGAAATAAATTATGCTTTAGAGGACATTATATATTTATAGAGTTTATTGTAATAAGCCCCTCCAATAAGCCTTGAGACTGATTAGTCATACTACCATTGGATTCTAATATTGTACAGTAATAATAAACACCGGGGGGTGTGGGAGGTGAAGCCCCCTACATTATATAATGTTTTAAATTTTTTTTTTGTGGACCAGCGATTTTTTCCAAGGTAAAAAAATCGCTGTTCTGGGTGTTCGAGATTTTAAGCTTTCGCTTATAAATGGTCGATGAATTAGCATTTGCTTTTGTAAGCGTTCGCTAATTCAGTATAGACCCTTTATTTATTTATTGGCATAAAGTCCACAGGGCCAAGCAGAGCCCATTATCAGTGGAGGCCTGGGAAGAAAAGCTCCACACAGAAAATACAAATAAAGTACGTAATATAATAGCAAATCTATATAAAAAACAAAAGCAGAATACAGTATGAGGCAAGAGGAGAAAAGCTCCTCGGAAATTACAAAGGAGTGTCTAGTACAATACAGTCACACATTCAATAAAATACAATCTAATAGTAGAAAACAATATAAAGTAGAAGAAATATTCATAAGAATTATAAATGAGTGTCTCATACAGCTGAATTCTTACATTTCAGAAAAGTTAAGTCAACACAATTAGAAATATACAGCAAGTCTAATCCTTGATTTTTCTGGTCAGAGATCAACTAGGTCTAAGTTATCACAGGAGGAGGCACAGAGCAGTTACAAATTCATTTAGAATGGAGATATGCCCGTCAGGTTATGAATGTACGGGGATACAGTTTTTTGCCATTTTACAGCTTGTACTCTATCAGTAAGATAGCTCTTAAACGAGCTGAGAGAAGGAGTAGTTAGACCTATGTTAGAGAGCTGAGAAAGAAGGAGAGTGTGAGAGACAGTGTGAAAGGCTTTTGACAAGTCTAAGAATAAAGTAGAAACAATGTCTCCTGAGTTACGGGCTTTATTAACTATGTCCAAGAAGGATATTAAAGCAGTACAAGTGCTATGGCCTGGTCTAAAACCATGCTGAGTTGGAGAAAGGATTTGGTTCTTGAGAAGGAATTGCAAAAGTTGCATGTGTAAACATTTTTCTAAGAGATTAGAGATTGGTGATAGTATAGCTATAGGGCAAAAGTTTGTTATGTCAGTTGCTGTCCGTCCTTTATGGAGAGGTAGTATGATTGCTTTTTTCCACAGGGAGGGGACATAGGATTCTTGGATAGATATGTTTATAAGAATACTAATGGGATAAGTAATTGCATCAGCAGCAATTTTTAGAAATTCAATCGGTATGCCGACGGCAGCGTTTGAGCAGGGCTTCAGTTTCATGGGAAGTTTTTTGATAGTTGCAGTAGGGACAACAGAGAACCTGAATTCTGGCAAGGAAGGGGATTTGAATAGGTTAAAATAAGTGGATGATGGGGTGTGATTACATGAAGTAATATGACTAGATTTATTTGAAGAAGAGAGAGGTGACTGGGGCTGTAAGTTCAAAGAAAGCAGAC
>NC_056750.1:748321126-748331126 GCF_019279795.1 Protopterus annectens
AACAGACTTTTCGCAATTTATTGAAAAGCCTAAGTTTTGACAAGTGCGAAAGGTGTAGTCCCTGGCTGTGAGAAGAAGATGCTCGGTGGGAGCTGTAAAGAGCCAGTCGTCCAAATATGGAAACACCTGGAATCCTTGACGTCTCAGGTGAGAAGCTACCACTGCCATACATTTGGTAAACACCGGGGCAGTGGTGAGTCCAAAGGGCAGGGCTCTGAATTGAAAATGACTGGTTCCCAGCCTGAAGCGGAGAAATCTTCTGGAGCGTCTGTTCATTTTTATATGATAGTACACATCCTGAAGGTCTATGGAGCACATCCAGTTTTTTCTTCCCAATAGGGGAAGTATGGACTGTAGCGTGACCATCCGAAATCGTGTTTTCTTGACTGACTTGTTCAAGATACTGAGATCCAAAATTGGTCTCCAGTCCCCTGTTTTTGGAACTAAAAAGAACCTAGAGTAGATTCCGGATCCTTGCTGGTCTGCTGGAACTGGTTGAATTGCTCTTTTTGCAAGCAGTTTTGAAACTTCCAAAGCTGCAAGATCCCTTTGAGCGGGTGGAACATCTGGAAGGGATTTTTTTGATCGGTTTGGAATGCAGAGAAAGGGAATGGAATAGCCTTCGGAAATGATGGACTGTACCCACTTGTCTCGAGTTAGGGATAGCCAGGCTTCTGGGTACAGTGACAATCTTCCCCCTGACTGCCTCCGAAGGTGGACAGTCGGGCAACACCTCAGGGATGCTGAAAGGGCTTATCGGAGAAAGTTTCTCGATTGCCCTGGTTCTGCGGACCCCTCTGCCTCTAGGGCGGCGTCTACCATTGTTGTTCCCCTCTGCCTCTGGCGGGGAACCGACTCTGTCGTCAGGCGAAGTCCCTTGAGATTGTTTGTGGAACCACATTTTTCCACTTTTCTGGCCCTTGGGGTAAGGCCTAGAAGGAGTAGAAAAACGGACTCCGACGGCAGAAAGAGTCTTGCCATCAGTCTCGCACCTAGTCAAGGTTTCTTTCACTTGAGGACCAAAAAGAGATGATCCATCAAACGGGAATTAGTGAGCGGCGTTTTAAAGGGGTCCGCAAAGTTGCATAACCGCATCCAGGCATGCCTACGTAAGGCCACTCCTGTTCCTGCGGCCCTGCTCGCTCCATCAGCCGCATACGAAAGGAGGCGCATGGAGGAGTTAGCTATGGAGTTCAGGGTAGCCAGATGAGTGTTCATCTTGTCTTGAAAACCCGCAGTTGTAGGATCCTTCAACATATCACTCGCTTCTTTGATCAAGTCCCTTTGAAGACGAGTAAAATGGCATAGGTAATTCAGCGAACGCATTGCAAAGGTCGCTGACGAGAACATCCGCTTCCCGTACCTGTCCATGGACCTAGATTCCTTGTTAGGTGGATGGACAGGCACTGAAGGATCAGCTAGTTCCTTCTTAGTGGCAGCAGCAACCACCATAGCATCCACAGAAACTCCTTTTGTCAGAAACTGTTTATCTGCTGGTGCTGTAATGAATTTTGAGGGTCTCCTGGGAGTGGGGTCCACTGAATCAGGAGCCGTCCATGCCTTTTTTGCTACCACCTGCATGATGGGGACAAAGGGGGGAGACACCCAGGAGGTGGAAGGATGAGAGCCAAACGCCTCAAGGTACACAGATTCATCCTCCGAAGGGTTGAGGGCTGGCCAATTTCCCCTCTGCTTAAGGATTTCTAGAATGTCTGCAAATGAGACATCTTCAGAAGGGGAACGGGGGGAACCCTCGGAATCCTCTAAATCTGTGTCAAAGGTGACGGACTCAGGTGAGTCTATGTGTTTCCTCTTACACTTTCTCTTCCGAGGGGGCTCTTCTGCCAAATCAGGAGAGGCCTCGGAAGAGGATGAGATCCCCACAGGGGATTCCTGAGGAGCTGGCTCTCTGCGGTCCGGTATGAGGGAGTGAGTCGACTTGACCTGAGGCACCGAAGAGGGAGGGACGGACGGAGCCGACTGTGGAGTAGAACCAGGTTCTAACACACTCCACATGACCTCGAACGCACCCCTGTCAGGCAGAGCCAGAGGTCCCCGCTCCGAAGAGCTAAAAACCTCCCTTGGCACCGACAGTGATGGCTCCGAGGCCGATGTCGGAGCCGAACTCACCAGCGCCGAAGCCCCGAGAGGGAGAGCGGGATCGGACAAGGGTCCGATGCCACTCACCCCCTCGGAGCCGACGATGAAAGTCCGGCGCCGAGATTCTTCTAAGGAAGAAATCGGAGCCGACGATGGAGCCGAAGACATTTGTATCGGCTCCGGCGCTACCACAGTCTCGGTTCCGAAACGCCCCGGCTCCGAGCTCAACGGAGTCGGAGGAGGAACATAATGAGGGACAGGGTCAGGCATCGACTGATGAGTCGGGCTCTGAAGCATTTGGGCCAGTGCCTCGGACTTAAGAAGTCGATTCACTACCCTCTGAAGGTCATGGTCCGACAGCCTCGATGACCTAGAGGAGTGAGATCTATGGCTCCGTTCAGACAGCAGAGGAGATGCTGGAGCCGAATGAACGGAGCCAAGGGACGGTGACCTAGACCTCTTTCTAGATGTCGGTTCCGAAAGTCTGGTCGGAACCGACACAGGAATTTCCAATACCTCGGCTCCAGCCGGAGCCGAGGAAACCACAGAAACTGTAGACTGAGACTCATCGGCTCCAGCCGGAGCCGATGTAGACGGAGGTTTCGTAGCCTTAGGTCTTGGCTCAGTAGCTGGAGCTGAGGACCTAGAAGCCTTGGAGGGCTTTCCCGAAGAGACAGTAAGGGAACCCTCAGGCTTGAGTAAACCTCTCAAAATCAGTTTGTTTTTTCTTTCCTGCAAGACCCTGGGGCTGAAGCCGTGGCATACAGCACAGGAGTCCTGCAGGTGCAAAGGTCCCAGGCAGTAGACACAAGAAGTGTGACCGTCTGTCAGAGACATTTTCTGACAGCACGAGTCACACTTCTTGAAGCCTGAGACCTTTGAGTCTTTAGACATTTTAGAAAAGTGTAATCACACACACCCAGTCAAACACACTGATTACACCCTATCCTATTTTAAACTCAAAAAATAAAACAAACTACCAAAGTTTTAAATTCTGAGAAAAAACACACACACACACCACTAGGGGATGGAAGAAAAAAAGGCCCAAAGGCCCGAGGGAAGAACTTATAAGTTCTTGTGGAAAAAAAATGGGATTTTAGAGAGAAAGGGGGAGAAAATCCACTAAACTAAGGGAAACAACTGTTAAAATTAAAACTAAGGGGTTTAAGTATACTAAATTTTACTCCAAAGTTACTCACCAAGAAGCCGGTAGAAACCAAACACCTCGATCGCTGTAGCGGCAAACGAGATCTGAGGTAACTCACGCCTAGTATTGTGGGATATAAGGGGAGCCTCGAGCCGGTGGAACCAACTCTCGAGCTTTTAGAGTGGCCGAGTCGGAGCCGAGGTCGGCTCCGAACCCATCCAGCAAGAATGAAGGCGAGATAGACAACTTAACATCTATTGGTTAAAAATAGATAGAATGTATATGACAATGATTTAATATTTAGATAAATATTAGTCAGTTTACAGAGAAATTAAAGGTAAGTTATTCAACACAAACAGGAATTGCAATATAAAGTGGGAGAAAAAAACAGGGTTATAGCATATTTAGAAAGAGAGTCAGGGGAGATAAACTGCAGTAAGGAAGTGAATGAAGAAGGGAGAGTAAGGAGATATACACTGTTCATATTTTACCTTCTTTATCTCCATGTGAAGGGTTCATATTGAGGACCAGCCTGCTGCCAACATGAGATTCAATTGAAATGGCAGCTAAAGCAGATCTAAAGAGAAAGGAAGAGAGAAAAGAAAAGTGAAAAGAGAAAAGAAATTTATGAACCTCAGACACCTTATTTAATTTATCTGCTTGTTTAGGGACTGACACTTTGCTATCAGGATAAGTACAGGCAGCATTCTATGGTTTACTATCACATACTCGAATGCACTGTGTTAGAGTGTGAAGATGTCTGAACAAATTGTTTGGAAATCAGAACACCGAACACAGTAAATACCGAACTGAGCATTTCAGTAAAGTCAAATGTCGAATATACTAACTTTGCTGAAATGCTCACATCCATTCAACATTGTAAAACATGTTTTGCAGGAGGGCAAGCCCCACTGCACCCCCACACCCCCTATACTTATATATACAAACTTTGAGATTGCACTACACTGAGGGAAAGGGTACATTTCCGGATCCCCACTATACTGAGATCTGCACTACAATGTTGAATCTTGCTATAGTGAATGCTCGCTATTGTACGGTTCGACAATGTAGTAATTGCATCTACGTTCTGCTAACTGAGTTTCGCACATATGTTGATCGCACGAAGTGCAATCGACTATGTGATAGTAAACCGCATTCAACATATCCTCCAAGCAGGCAGTGTAGGAGGGATGGGAAAGGAATGAGGTATATCCATTTTAGCATATCCTTCTATCTCCTTATTTCAGGGGGAGCATCTATTTCTTCACATAAAAATGCTTCATTCATTCTGACAATGGTCTGATTAAAAGAAAATTCCACAGGAAGATAAAAAAGAACTTTTACTCACAATCAGAGAGTTGAGCTTGCAAATTTGCAGGAGAAGAAGCCCTATCTCTAACAAAATCAGAATCAGCAGACCCCTCAAGTAATGGTCATTTGCAAATTCTTCTGTGTAGCAGGATTTTTCACCTGCAATGTCTGTCTAACTAAGGTAAGGAACTCATCTTTTTTTTAATAATAACTAATAAGAACAATGTTTATTTTTTTTTCTGTTAATAGGAGTTCCAACAGAATAGGACCAACTGCCCAGTCTAATGATTTCTCACCCTGGTTACTATGACAAGAATTTCCTGGAGTGTCTTCCAGACCCACAGAAGATGGTTCTCCCTTGCCCATATCGGACACTGGAACAGTCAAAGATGACATGGGTGACACCTGGTTCATGCTGGACGGTCCTTCCATGTCCATATCGGGCAATGGAACAGTCAAAGATGACATGGATGACTCCTGATTCATGCTGGATGGTTCTCCCATGCCCATATCAGACACTAGAACAGTCAAAGATGACGTGGATGACACCTGGTTCATATTTGCTGAAAGTACTATACCAGTTGAACTGGAGAGGTAAGTGGTCTGAAGAACAACCAATGTGCACTGCAGGTTGACCCACTATTAGCTGAGGCATAGAATGAGTTTGCAACAATGGCAAGGGCTCCCTGGTAAATGATTTTGTTCCTTCTAGGTACTGCAGAACAAAGGCCAGCCACACCCGAGTGAGTATCCATGCTATAAATGGGGAAGAAGCATCAAAAGCAATAAGCAAAGCTGGAGTGAGCTGGTCAGAAGGTAAGTTGCCATTGGCGGCGCACTTACACTCACAACACTTTCCCCAGTCGCTAAAGTAAAACAGAATTCCTCTGTCAGTACAATTCAAATACTCGCACAAATACTCTGACAGACTCAAAATGTTAGACAGGGTGTCACAAAGTGAGCATAAGCATTACACTGGCAAATAAAATCCCACTTGTTTTTCCTTAAACTCTTCTGCCCCACAAAGTTCAAAGTTTAAATAAGCAGTGTGTAATTCTACACAAAATTAGTCCCAAATACCTTAATAAACATTCTTAGCTAAAAAACAGATTAAATCTTATACTTCTTGAAAGAGCAGTAATTTCTAAATGGAGGGCTTCCCCAACAGGAGCTTATCTGCCAGAAGCAAAGCTATAAGCTGATTGCTGCTTCTGAGAAACCCTGGAGATGCTTTTTCTCAAAATGACAAAAGGTACTGAAAAAACCTTAACCCCGACTGCTGATTTCCATCTTTGAGAATAGACAATCAGCAGTTAGAGTGAAGGACTTGGGGGGGGGGGGCAGAGCTTTCTGAAGCTGTCCAGCTGTTGTTACCTAGGTAGGAAACAACAAGTACCCTAAGGGTTACTGCAGCAGTAGCCTGGATGAAATCGATTTGATCATTTGGGTGGATGAAAAATTCAGCTTATGCTTCAACTTTGTACTTAATCCTAAGCATATTACAAAAGGCATAAATGATAGTAAATTATATATATAATGCTTAACAAACTGAAGTGTGTAAATACATATATTGCAAAACTGTATTATCTGTGTGCCGAAACTCTTAATAAATACATAGAACACCATATTCCAACAGATGTTATCAACAGTTCCAAACCATCTTCAAATGAGCCTGCAAAATATATTAATACAGACACATTATTCACAGAGTTAAAGATATCAAACCCAGCCCTTACAACACAAACATAAAAACAGATCTTAAATCACAAAGATCAAATGATAAGCATTGCAAATGGTAGACAACAAAGTATTCATTCCTCAAAATGGTCATAGATCATACATATTTTAATAACTGTCAGCAACAAATACAAAAAAATCCCTGTAATAGAAGTCAACAAACAGTACAAGTCCAATACCCATAAATCATGATCCAACATCACACACAGACAAAAATCCTCCGACATTTGCAAGAGTGTTACAACAATGTAACAATGAAAATTTAAGAAACTACAGATCCCAGGGATAAATTAATAGGCAATAGCCAGTCTATTGTCTTTGTTTACCAGAAAAGTCCAACTAGTAATACCCATTTTCAGGGAAGGCCCGGGAAGAAAAGCTTCATTTGTTTGGATTGTGTTATACTTAGTTCCAGTTAAACACAGAGTAGTTAAATTTCTATTTACATTTATACACATACAGTAGTTACATTTATACATTCTACAATTTAAAGGGGTAGAAGTTATTAAAGAGAAAGCCCACATGGAACTTATTGGATTGTACAGGCAGCAGTTATATATAAAACTGGTTTTGTCATTTCAGCGAGAGGTTGAGAGTATTTTGTTTAAGGAGAGTATTTGGAGAGTATCACACGGTGAGCACAATGTCTTAACCTGGTGATCAGCATGTGCAGGACCAGGGCTGGTTAAGATGTTGAGTGGTTTACAACTACTGAGTTTGTCAGAGAGTTTTATTTGTGTGGGGATACTATTCCAGAGTTTTGCAATGCATTGGGAGTAGAGTGAGTCTCCTGCAACATTATTTGACTTACTATTTGGGAGTAGTAAGAACTTGTTACTGGAATGGAGGTCCATTGCTAGACAGTAGGGCAGAAATATGTTTTTTTTAGAGCAGGACATTTTTCGGAAAGATGAATGAATTTGTGTGATGTAGTTAGTTTTGAATATGTTAGGTAGCTGTCCAGTCCAAGAAAGTTCAATTGATTTAAGTTTTGACAATGGTGGGTCCTATGAAGAAAATGGGTGGGAAATGTTGCTATTTTACTGTAGCAGGAAGCAAGTTTCTTTCTTCTGAGTAGTGCTTATTTTTGTTAGGATAGGAGCAGCATATAAGAGAGTTGGCAGTAAAAAGGTGGTGGCTAGAGTTTTTCTTGCAGCATCTGTAAGGAATTCACTGATCATATAGATGGAGCCTACTTTCTGGTGTGTAGATTTAATGGAATGCAGTATATACTGATCATATTTCAGACTGTCAGCTATTGTAACACCCAGAGGTTTACTGTGAGATACAGTTTCAATGACAATATTGTTTGCTGACATTATGGTAAAATATTGGTTTTGATTTTGGCAACTTTTTGAGGTAAAATCATTAACTTAGTTTTCCTGAGTTTGAGTAGGAGGTTTGATTCTTTGAGCCAGGTTTCTAAAGAGGAAAAGGATTTCTGAGTAAAGTCTTGGATCTTATTTATTGTTGAGGTTACAGAAATTAATGCTGAGTTGTCTGTGTACTGAATATAGTAGCATAAACTACCATGTAGCAAACACTACAACAAAGTCAAATGCAGTCAAGAACAAAATCCATAGAGACAATGCTGTGAAACTGTAGCAGTAGATAAAATCTAAATTCCAAGGGTGCCAAAGCTAGAGCCAGCAAAACATTTCAACAGTAAGGCTTTTCAGCGAATAAGAAATATAGCAAACAGTGAGGCCTTAAAGCAGCTTTAAATATTAAAATATTAGTAGTACTTAAGACCATGAAGACAAAAATAATACTGAATGCAATCCAAATAACATTTTCCTCTGCAGTCAGCTTCTGCTATCATGAGTCCTCAAGAACGGCCCCTCTGGAGAAAAAATCTTAATACAAACCTCAAATTGGAAAAAAATACTGTAAACACAAAGGCTGAATGCAAATTAAAGAAAGTATAAGGAGTTACAATGGTCTTAATAGGGTAATACAAAGAAAGTGGCGTACTGCAATTATATGCCCTGTCTAGTATATGTTATTGCTTACATTTAGGTCTCCACCATTTTTATAAACCATTCCATAGTTTACTTCTAGCTTAGGTATTGGGATGTAGAACTGTTCTATCATAAATGGAAAGAGACACAATCTTAATGTGGCATTCACTAGAGCAGACAATCCAAAAGAAGTAAGTATGAAAGAGAGAGGGAGTGTGTGTATGTGTGCATGTGTGCGTGTGTGCGTGTGCGTGTGCGTGTGTGTGTGTGTGTGCGTGTGCACATGTAATCAGATTCAAACAGATTTATCTGAAGAACATCATGGGTAAACCTCAAAGCCTGCCAGTCCATTTGCACATTTTTCCCTTCCAATGTCTGTTTTGTTAGCATGTCTTTATTTAACTAATATTTAGATTTAAATAGATAGTTTGGCTTCAACAGTGAGAAAAGAAGACAATGCTAATCATGGGTTATCCTATGCAAAACAAATTAGTCTTCGCAAATAGGCAATGGGGACATCCAGTGTTTGTCTTGGCACCTTTCTTCTAAAAGAATTAGGAAATATCTTCCAAAATAATTTGTGCAGTTGTGATATATTTTCAGAAGCACTGAAAATTATTCATATGCCAAAAGCTTTTTTTAATTAACCCAAAATGGAAATAAATGTATTCCCAAGAGTCTTAAAGTTTTGCTTGTGCAAGCATGGAGTGATAGACACTGTGGTTAAGCTTCTACGGACAACAGATCCTTCTAGAAATTTTTGGTGAAAAAATATAAAAAGAAATACCCAAACTGGATGAGAAATTGCATCAAACTGTCTTCAAGATGGTGAAAATGATGAATGACATTGTGGGAAACTCAGAGACTCATCTGTAAGTGTGTTATGTTACTATGATTCAGCTTTACTTCTGCAAGAGCTCCTTAACAATATAGAATTACAAGTTATAGCACAGCTGTGTAATCACTGACCTTCTAAACTATAAACATTTTAGAAAATCAATGCAAAAATAAAAAAACAGTGGCACAGAAATAAACACAACAAGCACTGACCTCAGTTCACAGTTCTGTATATGGCACTTAAACCAAGTCCATCTATCATCTATACCCCAGACAGTTGTAGGATTACTTTCAAGAAAAAAACAAAACCCAGCAGTACCTAGCACACTATAATATAAGCTTTTGCATTTCGTATTTTCTTTTTTTGGTCTCTTTGTATGTTTATTTTGTTTAGTAAACAGAGCCCATTTCAGAACATTGAAGTTTGTATGGGAAACAGAGTCCAGATACAGAGAATAAGTAAATGAATAAATAAAAAAATCAAGTATTTTTTCACTATGATAGTGTATCTTCACAACAAATACAACAGCAATCATGGGGGCAAGTGACTGAAGGTGTATAAATATAGTGTGCTTCAGAATTTAAATCAAAATATTCAAGGAAATAAAATAAAGCAGTGGAACACAATGACAGCATACTAAAGAATATTGTCTGTGTCACACATACAATGTCAAATTGTCTGTCTCTTGTACAACCATTAATAACTCACATTTACATAGCCACACTACATCCCGGTGTATCAACAAATATAATACACATATTAACACTATACATATCATGGCAAATAAGATTAAGAAACATGTAAAAAGGAAAACTACAAATTGATTAAAGATTTTGCTTATGCTGACTCCGTTTTATTTTCATGTATTTGATATACTATCATCTATAGAATAGACAAGTATTCAAA